>NW_027505452.1:0-184175 GCF_021521415.1 Bidens hawaiensis | reverse complement strand
AGGGAGGGCCAGTAGAATCCACAAGTCAAAACACGATGCCCCGTCTTTTGTCCACTAAAATGTCCACCACATGGTGATGAATGAGCATGGTATATAACACTTTTGACTTCCTCCTCCAGAATACACCTTCTCATCACTTGATAGGCACCCACCCGAAATAGGTCTGGGTCTTCCCAAACGTAGTACTTTACCTGTGATAAGAAGTGTTGCTTCTTTTTTCTTGGGCCAAAATTCAGGGACTGTATCTGCAACAAGATAATTAATAATGTCAGCTATACCAAGGTAAAGTTGAAATAGAAAACAGTTGTTCATCCAGAAATGACTCATTGATGGCCCTAGCATCTTCTTCCTCCTCTCCAATTAATCTAGACAGATGGTCCGCGACCACATTCTCGCTCCCTTTCTTGTCCCTGATCTCCACATCAAACTCTTGAAGTAGCAAAATCCATCTGATCAAGCGTGGCTTTGCATCCTTCTTTGACATCAAATATTCACTGCACTATGATCTGAAAACACAACAACTTTGCTTCCCCAAATATAAGATCGAAATTTATCCAATGCATATACTGCCGCTAACAACTCCTTTTCCGTGGTGGTGTAATTAATTTGAGACATCGGACAGAGTTTTGCTCGCGTAGTATATGGCAACGGGTTTCTTATCCACCTGTTGACCCAAAACAGCCTCGACCGCGTAGTCACTCGCGTCACACATAATTTCAAACGGAAGTGACCAAATCGGGTGACATCAAGATCGGGGCTTCAACCAGTTTGTTTTTAAGCACATTAAAAGCGTTTAAGCAATCTTCATCAAAAACAAATGGTACATCTTTTAAAAGCAGATTACACAACGGTTTTGTAATGACATTAAAATTTTTTATAAACTGTCTGTAAAACCCGGCCTGTCCTAAAAATGACTGGATTCCCTTAATAGTAGGAGGTGGCAAATTAGATATAACATTAATCTTAGCCCGGTCAACCTCAATCCCCCTACTCGAGATGACATACCCCAAAACTGTTCCCTCTTGCACCATAAAATGGCTCTTTTCCCAACTTAAGACCAAATTCGTTTTCACACATCTTTTTAAACTTTTGTTAATTCAGTTAAACATGATTCAAAAGATGAGCCGAAAATAGAAAAATCATACATAAAAAAATTTCAAGTGAATCCCCGACCATATCTGAAAAGATACTCATCATGCACCTTTGAAAGGTGGCCGGGGCATTACACAAGCCGAAAGGCATTCGCCTAAATGCGAAAGTACCGTATGGACACGTGAAAGTGGTCTTATGTTGGTCATCGGGGTGAATAGCAATTTGATTGTACCCCGAATAGCCATCTAAAAAGCAATAAAATTTCTGACCTGATAATTTTTCGATGATTTGGTCAATGAACGGTAGAGGAAAATGGTCTTTGGATGTCGCGGCATTCAACTTTCGGTAATCAACACAACTTCGCCACCTGGTTACCTGTCAGGTAGCAATTTCTTCACCTTTTTCGTTACGGGTTATCTGAATATCCGATTTCTTCGGACCCGTTTGTGTTGGACTCACCCAAGTACTATCCGATATCGGGAAAATAATTCCCGCATCCAACCATTTCAAAACTTCTTTCTTCACAACTTCCCGCATGTTCGGATATAACCGTCTTTGTGCATCATGTGCGGGTTTCACCTCGGGATCCGTGATAATCTTATGCATCACGATAGACGGACTAATTCCCCTCAAGTCTGCTATCGTCCACCCTAGTGCAGCCTTATGTTCTTTCAGCACTACCATCAATGCCCTTTCTTGATCTTCTTCTAAATTTGAGGCGATGATGGCGGGTAACGTATCATTTTCTCCCAAAAACACATATTTGAGGTGTTTTGGGAGTTCCTTCAACTCGACTACCGGAGGACTCTCAAGCGAAGGTCTCAATTTTGAGTCAATAGTGTCCGGTAGTTTCTCCACTTGTTGAGACCATGGTGGTTTCCCAATACTTGCAGCATACACTTCAACTGTTCTTTCCTCTTTCTTTAACTGATGTGAATGCTCTACTGCTGACCTGCAACAAATAGCACACTCCTCTGTGGCATCTTCCTCATTTTCATGAGGATTCAACCCGTCAATGATTTCAGTTGCGAAGCATTCATAACTCACCAAAGGGTTAGAAACGTTTGAAAAAACATTTAATCGAAGATTTTTATTCCCGAAAGCCATGTCAACTACCCCGGTTCGACAGTTTATTAAAGCATTTGCGGTTGCCAAAAAGGGCTTACCGAGAATCACGTTCGGTTGCCGTTTTGGGTCAACTCTAACATAGTCTAGAACCAGAAAGTCAACCAGGTAATAAAAGTCCTCGATCATAACAATTACATCAGTAACAATTCCCCTAGGAAGCTTAAGTGTCAAATCGGCCAAGACCACGGTGGTGTCCACTTTTCTAAGTGGACCAAAATCATATTGGTCATATAAGCTTCCCGGGAGAATACTCACCCCGGCTCCAAGATCCAATAACGCCCTCGTCATTTTAAAATCGCCCACTTGAATGGGTATTATTGGCGTTCCCGGGTCTTGCAGCTTGGGTGGGAGGATTCCCGTCAAACCGAACTCACATTAGCCGTTAAATCGACTTGTTTGGGCATCTTATGAGTTCGCTTTTGAGTACACAAGTCCTTCAAATACTTAGCATATGCGGGGACTTGTTAATAGCATCAATGAGAGGTAAATTAATTTTTACTTGTTTAAAGATTTCCCACATTTCCTCCTGTTGTGGGCCCCTCTTTTTCAGTGATGATGCTGCGAGATTCACCAACGCCCGAGGAAATGGAATGGTTTTACCCGTGGGACCAGTTTCCTTGGCGCTTGGTGTTTCTTTTTCCTTTACCGATTCGTTTAAATTTTTAGTTATTAACTTTTTCGGTTCATTTATTGGTGCAGTTTCCACCTCATCATCACTGTTCCCATTTCCCCCCATATCTTCCACCATTCCTTCCACAAAGGAAGATGGTGGATTTACCCCGTTATCATAAACCTTACCATTCCTAAGGGTACTTACCTGGTTAATGTGGGTATTCTTTCCGCTGGAGGAGTTGTTACTCTTTTGGCTCGGATTCTTCAAGGTGTCACTCGGTAACTTGGTTGGAATGCGCTTTAGGCTCGCCAATTCTTTAGCCAGTTGACTCACTTGTTTATCTCTTGTAGCATTTGCCTTCTCTTGGAGTTCCATCCTCTGATTCATTTACTTCAATAACTCCATCACATCCTTAATAGACTCCTCTTTGTTACCAGATGAATTCCCTTGCCCCTGCTGAGAACTCTTTTGATACCCTTTATTGTAACCCCCCGAGTCTCTTTGATTGTACCCACTCTGACCGCTTCCCGAACTGTTACCATACTGTTTCTGGTTTGACTGATAACCTGTCTTCTGAAAACTACCTTGAAAGTTCGGGTTCTGTTGTGTGTTCGGATTTCCATAACTGAAGTTTGGATGGTATTTGAGTTCATATTATTGTATTTCCTTTCACCCTGCACATAATTGACCTCTTCTTCTTCAATTTCCTCATCTTGCACAACCCCACAACTCGCAACCTCGTGTCCTAATTCACCACAACCTTCACATACCGGATATGTTTTCCCTGACTTTCCGGCTCCTTGTACACCTGCAACCAACAACCTGTTCATCTTCTTTTCCAATCTATCCATTCTATCATCTGACCCATGACTTTCAACTACTTTTACCACTGACCTTTTGACATCTGTCCGACTGTGCTTGTCTTTTTGAATTACTCACATGTATCTCCAAATGTCCCCAATCCTCGTTTTCGTCATTTGCAAGAAACGATCCATTCGTGGTGGCTTGGAGATCACGAACATCATCATTTGAGAGACTATCATGGACAAGTCCTCAACAATCGTTTAAACCTTTGGAATGATTCATAAAAGGTTTCACCTGTGATCTGCTGAAAGTTTCGAATGTTGTTGCGGGCCTCTGTGGTTCTCTGGGGGTATAATACTCATCTAAAAACTGTTGTGCCAAATCCCCCCAAGTGAAAATACTGGCTGATGGCAACGATAAAAACCACTGCTTTGCCGCGTCTCTCAAACTAAACTGGAAAACTACCATCTTCACCTCTTCAGCAATAAAACCTTGACTCGAGATAAGTGCGCATATCAAGTTGAAATCACTCAAGTGTAAGTATGGTTCTTCTGTAGCCTTTCCATGAAATGTCGGTAATCCCGTTAAACTGTTATGCCTTACCGAAAAAGTTCTTCCACGTCTGACTGGAATGATGATCGGTAGAGGATTCGTAGCCACTTGTGGAATGAAGTGGCTTTGAACGCCTTTGACTGGTGGTGGAACAAATGCCCTTGGAACTCCATCATCAAAATCATAATACGACTGTTCATGGTGTTGTTGTCGTCTCGGTGCTCGATCTCTCCGATTTTCTGGATGATTCTGCCTAATTTCTTGGTCATCACGGGGATCTTGTTGCTGATATCGACCCCGCTGTTCATCTCTACGCTCCTCCTCCTCAGAATCGTAACCAAAATCGTCCCCTATGTGCCAATTTTCCACTCGTGCACGAGCACGATCAATCTCGGGTCTTTCCTCTCTCAAATCATTCTGTCTTTGACGGTTCACTGGAGCTGATCTGATTGACAAGTTGTCATACATGTTTCTGGGATTACGGTTAGCATCTCTTCGGTTGAACAGATTACGGTTTCTGTCACGGTTAACGTTCTGGTTTTCTGGGATTGGTTGTTCTTGGTCATGTGGTTGGTAAGAATTTGGATATCTTCTGCTTCGGTTACTCATGGTTTCTTCTTTTGGTGCTATGAATTCGGGTATTTGGTTTAGTGTGGGTTTCTGAGCTGCTCGGTTTTGTCTTGCTGTTTTCTCGATTTCGGGATCAAATTGGAGCGGCTCTTTCTCACGGGAATATCTTGTCTGCATCAACTTGTGAAGTTACCTGCAAAGACACAAACACTAACACCCCGCGTAAAATCAACAAAGAAAAATTAAAAACAAAAACTAAAAAAAACTACGCTAAACTAGCACTTTGCGCGTTGATTCCCCGACAACGGCGCCATTTTGATGTAGATGTCGTCCTCTAATCAAAAACAACTATTTATAAAGCTTAAATACCTATAATTAGTATGGGTAAGTAAGGTCGTCTCCACAGGGAATCAGTGGAAAGTGCAAGTAAAGTTTATTATTATTAAATATTATTCTAGGTGGACAGTCGATGTCCAGCAGTTTATAAAGATGATTATAAGAAAACACGGTTACTTGGAAAAGTTTGTAAACAATAATGAGAAAACGATTCACTTCAGGTTCAGGTAATGTGATAACCGACTAATCACAGATTCATAAGATTAATTGCGCAGTAATTACTAAACCTAACAGTTGGGTTGTGAGGACAAACGATACACTAACCGAATTGTTGACACAACTGAACTCCAGTTTACCCAATTATCAGTTTAAAATATGAAAATCAGTTATAAGCAATGACTAACTATTATTGGTTCAATGACATAAGAGCTAACCCTACATGTGATGAACACAACCAGAAAAGTGATGCAAAGTTTGACAATCAAAATCATAAACTGTTTAAACAATCAACTCGTAACGTAAAACAAGATTGAAAACAATCAATCAAGTTCATACTCATTCAAAACATAGAATCTGACAAAAGTTAGTTTACACAAAACCCTAGCCTAAAGTGAATACAGTGGTTTTAGCCTGACATCGGCATCACGAAAGATTCGCTTATCTGATGAGAGGATGAAAGCATGCGATGAACGGACGAACCGGAGGCTTCGGGATGATGCAAAATCGTCCTAGGGCTTGTACTTGGTTGAAGGAATGAAGGATTTCTCGAATGGGGGCTAAAAACTCAATATAATAGAGTTAGGTTTTAATTTCCCGTGTGGAGGACTTTAGAGCGTCTCTAAACTCCCTTAGCGCCGCTCTAAAGTCAACTTTCCTGATGTGAGTCTTTAGAGTATCTCTAAACTCCCTTAGAGCCGCTCTAAGGGTGTCTGACAGAATTTTCTTCATTTTCTTCATTTATTTTGCATCGGAAAGCTTGCCAATCATTATGAGTCTTCTACATCTTCGTTCCAAGCCCGTAATTCATCCCGATAAGCGTCCTTAACGTCAAGTATCCTGAAACACATAAACACGCTTGAAGTACCAAAGTTCACATAATATTTAAACTAAAATTAGACAAAAAAAACTTTAATAATATACACGAATTTTGCTCGACCATCACATAGTGGAGATTTTTACAATACTGGTCTTGTGTATTACATGGATCTGATTAGAAAAAAAATAAAAATTGTCGGTTCACCCGCCGTGTAACATCCTACTTCTCGAATAATATAAAAAGAGTTTTATTTATTGTTTTGTGTGTTGTCAGTTAATTAAGATGAATAATAATAACTTAAGTGTGGTATTGGAAAAATAAAAGATGGATTAGACGAATGGGTTATGGCCTTAAGGTCCATGGGCTTATCCTATACAAGCACCATAAACCTCCCTAAAACCCTCATTCGCATCCTTCTTGCCTCCATACACCTTCAAAAACACGCGCAAACACTCATAGACCTGTAAATGAACCGATCGTTGGGTGAATTGTTCGGAGGGAAGTTCGTTTACGTTCGTTTATTTAATAAACGAACGAAAAAGAACAAAAAAATTTTGTTCGTTTAATTAAACGAACAAACATGAACATACATTTCGTTCGTTCATTTATGTTCATGAACGTTCATTTATGTTTCTTTATTTATGTTCGTTTATGTTTTTTTATTTATGTTCATTTTGGTATAAATAAAAAATAATTAAATATTATCTGGATATGTCATTTGCTTAAAGGTTTTATAATTGTAAATTTGCGTTCATTTAAATGTTTTAAGTTCATTTATGTTTCTTTGTGTTCATTTACATTTGTTCACATATGTTCGTTTATCTTTTTTCAGTTATACTCGTTTAGATTGTAAACAAACATAAGCAAACACAAATTTCCATTTTTAAATAAACGACATGAGCATAAATATTTGTTCGATTAAGTGTCCGTGTTCTTTTAAAGTTAAATGAATGAACACGAACATGCCCTTGTGCGTGTTCATTTGATTCGTTTGCAGGCTTTCATTATTCACATTGATGAATACATCGGTCTCAATCTTTAGGCTCTGCCGATTTTATTTGTGTTCGTGAACACATTAATTTCCTTTATGAACAAACACGAACATCAAATCTCGTTCGGTAAGTGTCGTAAACCATTCATTAAAACACGTTATTTTTTTAACGAACTAACATGAACAAGACCTTATTTGTGTTCGTTTGGTACGTTTACGGCCCTAAACACTCCCCTACAACCCGGATTCAGATATGGGCTAAGGAGTGGAAGATTTCGTGATTCAAGCCTCATCAAACAATAAGAAACACGTCTAGATCCACGTGTTGGTTAGATCCGAACCAAACCAAAACCCAGAAAGGTTTTTTTGTTATATAAAGGTTAAGTTTTAGACATTGGTTTGGCTTAAGATTCGATATGAAGGCAAATCGGGCCATTTATGTAACAATTCAGGTTTTCTCGTTTTTACTTTGTAACCGTTACCCGACCCTTTTCTATGTTCGGTTTATTCTATCAATAAAATACCGCAATTATCGAGTTATCTAGTTATTTTAATATTATTATTTAATTATTTATGCAATATATATAAACAACTTTCAAGATAATACAATTGCAACCCTAAACCTATACTTTAACCCCTTTATGTACCCCTCTTAAAACTACAAGGACCAATTTGCAATTTCTGCTTAATATAATAACTAAACCCGTTAACTCATCAACTGAACCCATACTCGTGACCCTTTTCGCATACCCGTATACCCAATTAGTTGGCTTGGACCGCAATTGTCAATACTAACTTGGAAAAAGAATAAAGATTATTGATATACCTGCCAAATCAAGCTCGTCGACACTCGTAATTATGTTAAATCGATCAATTGTGATACGAATTTCTAATAATACTAACCCGACATAACTCGTGTAGGGATTCACAATATAACAATCAATATAATTCAATTAAACCTTCGTACACAACCCTCATACCATCGTTGACAAAACCCCTATAATCAATTGAATTAGCATCCCTGTCCTCCTGTTCTTGGTCTAGTTATTGCCAGCCACTGTTCGCATCAGTTAACACTCCATATAACATTGTATAAGGTAATTAATTGTTGTTTCCAGTTCGTAATGGATCAATAAACATAAACCCCAACATTAATTGAACGAATATTAACTGGTTAAATCAATTGATGATATAGGGTTTATGTAAATTGGGGGTTTTTAAACTGTTAGTATTTTAATTTTTGTTTCTCAATTTTTTGATGAGATGACTTCCAACAATAAGTTGTTAAACTAATATTTGAAACATTACTTATGAGAGCTTTCAACATTTTTTTTTCTCATATTCATAGAACTTAAAGCAATCTGACTTTAATGTTGCCCTGCTAATCCTCTCAAACATCGGATTTGTTGTTTTCATCATCTATACATACATGTCATCTTCCACGATAGAAAATGGTTTCTTAGTTGTCAATACCCAATTAGCCATCTATTCTTTCATCTTAATGGCATCATATTTCCCATCGAGTGGAATCAATGGAGAAGAGGATTAGCAAAATGGGTTGGGCTACCTATTACTTATTTTGGGTTGGATATATACATGTATATATTAATATCTTGCTAGGCTCGACAACGCTGGCGAGTCCAATCGATCTTTATATAAAAAGCTCGAGCTCGGGCCCGATAAGCAAACGAGTATTTTTTTCAGGCTCGAGCTCGGGCTCGGGCTCGATTAAGGTTCGATCCGTTCGGTGTAACATCCCGAAATTTTTAAGAATAATATTATATGAAGGGGAAATTTTACTTTGAATTGGTAGAGAAATAGTAAAATAACAAAGATGGTTCAAGTGGGCTAATTAGATGGGATTAAATATGGACCAAGAAGGAAATATGGGCCTTAGGTCCATGGGCTTAAGGGAGTATAAATACCCCTTAAACCCTAATCCTTTCCATATTTATCTCTACACCATAGCCTACACCTTAGAAAACACACACAATACCATCTTATAACCCGAACCAAGATACGAAGGCGAAAACCCGAGCTTGTTGTTGCTGGAACGTCATGACGGACCAAAACAACGTCAAGGCTTAACCGTGTTCGTAGTTCGACTCGTTTAAGGTACGTTTATATCAAGAACTTGTTCGTTTAGGTCTGGATTACATCTAGATTTCATATATCTGTTTGAGTGTGGTAAAAACAAATCCAACGAAGCTAAACTTACTGAAATTGGTTACAGTTTGATAGGTTAATTGTTATTATGAAGAATCCGTTATATATATGCCTAAATCGCACCCCGTAAACATGGAAAATTGGACGAACAAAGGGTTAGGGTTTGTAGGCGCCTGGATTCCGAATCCATTGATACATAAATCGTGTTATTTGGTTAAGAAACGAAGGAGTATTGCAGATCTAATATCTGTTGACTGTCATTTGTTCTTATCAATTTTGACTTTGACCTCCGAGTCAAAATCTGGATAAGAACAGGGGTGATTCGTCATAATTGACCAATTCGTTACGTGTTCATAATGAATGGGACTCATTCGTGTGACTTGATAACGAATGAGCCTTTAATTCATTATCTACCCATTCGTTACATTAAGATAACGAATCAGAAAGACGAACCAGAGTAACGAATCAGAAAGACAGACCAGATGACGAAAAAATTTTGTGGACTTATTGGTTGCAGAACAAATACTTAAGAATTGTTATTTCACTTATTAAGCTAGTGGAGTTTTTAAAATAATAGTAAAAACGCTAAACATGTTACCCCTGTTTTATAAAGCATGTTTTAAACTTGTGGGCCAAAGACATTAACTTCTTCCAATGAAGTACTTTATCATATGAGGAAATAAATTTTAAGTTCAAAATAATTTGGTTAAAACTTTAATAATACACAAACACGGTTTGTAGAATTGGAGGTCGCATGATTTTTCCCCCCACATAAGTGAGGTTCGGTAATAACGCAACGGTTGTTGTTACGAAATTAACGGTAAGGGACATATACTAGTAGGAACATGTGGTTAAAATAACAAAAAATGGATAAGAAAAGACATCGACCAAAATCCTAATTTACTAAAATCCCGACATACCTAAGTCCTAATCTACCCATTCCTCACAGGCCTAATTACTAAGTTTAAGTTTTCTACGGGATAGGGCCTTTGCTCTGATACCATAGCTGTAACACCCCAGCCTGGATTGGGCTGACGTGTCACAATAAACATGGTTTCGGAACAAAAGACATAATTTTATTTATTTACTTGTCAAAGACATAATACAATAGACAAAACAAACTTAAGGTTAATTTAAAAAAAAAAACCCAGCACGGTTAAAAGATATTTTGTTTAAATCCTAACGTTTTAATCTTCTCTCTTAATCCCGCCCAAAGTAACCTGTGAACCTGTAAAAGAATTTTAATAATAACGGAATGAGCCGAATACTCAGAACGGATCAAACAATTAATGATTTAATGAAATGTAATTTATAGTGAACTTACTGTAATGATACATTGCAAAGTAACCTTATTTAAATAAAGTAAATCATTTCATATGGATGTACCCATGAGCGTACATAAAATGTGACAATATACTGGTAGCTACTCCTGCATATTTATCACATGAGATGGCGAGTTGGTATACCCGTTATCCATCTTCTTAATATTAATCCTAGGATCGATCCATACGCCTCCTAATAGCCATATGTACCACACTTGTACTTAAGAGACGTCGTGAACTAATCTCACCGTCACGGGTGGTGCACATGTTGTCGGTGCCGCAACAACATGCTCGTGGGACACTCCACGAGAAGCGACACTCAGGGTATCGGAATACAAATGAACTTATTCATATAACTCATAGCAAACATATTTTCGTAACATATATCGGAACATGCGATAATGAGTATAATCAAACATAATAATATCGCATGACATGAAAGCTAAATACAATGTTTAATCAGAACTGGAATCCAACGAACATCCAAATGAAATGATAATTCAAAGACGTGAAGAGTTATAAAATATATATTAACTCAATGAGTTTATCTCAATTAAATATGAAAGCAATGGAAAGTGGGGGTAAGGATCCGTACCTTTAGTGTTTCAAGGCAGTACCAACTTGTTTTAAAAGTGCTTACAATTATCTCACTATTACTTCTTTTTCCTCAACGGTTTACCGGAAAACAAGTAGGTTGACCGGATACTACTTCGAGTTCAACGAAAGAGTTTTGATCATCATGACGTGACCGAAAGTTATTGGCAAGGTGAAGATAGGTAGTATGATTATCGTTTTGGTATTTTGGGTTTACTTTTGACTTACGGGAATTACGAACTGATGTCGGAGAATTTGTTATAGAACGAAACGGAAGTTTATAGGATGAAAGTTGATGAGATGGGATTTTCACTAAAATTTTTACCATGATTTATAGCAAGAGTTTGAAACTTATCATCATGGTTGGCAAGATGACATTCGGAATAGGGCTTGTGCCTTGTGGACGGCATGTGTGGTGTGTTTGTAGCGTGTTTTGTGTTTGTGGCTTTCCTCATATGGTATGTGTGTGTGGGATGTGTTATTCATACACCCTTTATAGGGTGTATGTAAAGATAAGATGTGTGTTAAGAGGGTGTGTGAATATTCAAAATGGATGTGTGAATAACCATTGCCGTGTGTGTGGCGCGTGATTTCTGTTGCCATGAACATTCATTTGATAATAATCATATATTACTATATTGATAATTATTATATGATTAATTCTATTTAATTGAAACGTAAGTTACTTATTTTTAAGTTATATTGAATGCTTGTAAATACCATCGATGTCATAAATCTCATATTTATATCTAAGTGATATTATAATAAGTGATATTATAATTGTGTCTTTAACTTGTTAGTTTAGAAACTTAACTCTCTAGTGTAAGTGTAACATACGGTGGGACAAAAGCCCGGGTGGACTATGAGTTTGAACTGATAACCTTTGCACATGGCCTAGTTCAAATCTTTTATTGCCAATATTTTCCCAAATATGACACAAGTGCGATTCGAACTTGGGTTTCCACAAAAGAATCCAAGCCTCCTACCACTAGGCTACAACTGGGGGACCACTCTAGTTCGAATTAAAATTTATGTTTACTATTTATTAATATTATTATTATTATTATTTGTTTGGTTATTACAACTATTACCCCCTTAAAAGAAATTTCGTCCTCAAAATTTATTGATCAGAAATTCAGAGCATACGTAATTGGAAGCTTTAATAATATAGATCAAAATACGGTTCATAATTACTTGGAATATAAGTTTTATTGGTCGAACAAACTAGGGTATAAAGAACGTATAGATTCTTCAGTTTCCCACGTAGCTTCACGTTCAGAGTGATTCTTCCAAAGGACTTTTACAAACGGAATTACTTTCTTACACCTGATTCTTTCTTGTCGGTCTAGGATGACTTCTAGTTCTTCCGCCACCGCCATTACCATTTTAAATTTTGGTAAATTTTCTTTATATTAAGGCACATCTATTAACTTATTGTTATTTGTATCATATTCAATCATTATTTCCTGCCTACCATAATAAGAAAATGGGTTGGTTTTTTTCTTTCTCTTTTTTTTTTTTTGAACAGCAAACATCATTCAATTAACTTAAAGAGATTACATGAACCAAACACCCAGCCAGAAGCTAAGACAACCACCAAAACAAACATAACAATTGCCTACACCTAAACTCCAAAATTCCTTTAGCAAGCTTTAGTGAAGACTTTCGAACCACACCACTATACTCTAAGACCAAACACCAAGAGCACTTAGACCCTCAAATTATTCAACCCTCTTTAACACCCTGCAGTCCTGCACCTATCCCCTTTAACTCTAACCCAAGTCCCATGCTAATTAAACACAAATAATTCATCCTAAACCATTGACATTCCTTTCTCCAACTATAATATCTCTTAACTGATTTCAAATCCAGCCATTTGAACCCCCAATAACTCTCCTACGAAGCACGTTTCTTGAACCTCCAGATCTAAATCATGATCCGAACTGTGTGAATCTCCTGTTTCCGATCCCAGTTTTGAGTTGGAATCCCCGTCTTCGATTTCATCTCCGCTGCTAGGAAAGACCTCCAAACTGTCCTCAGCTAACGATTCGAGAGTAGACCCCGAGTCCAATCTATTTCGGCGCTTTCTTCTAAGTTTTTTGTTAGTTCTAAACATTGACCGACTAAGGCGGAGTGAAGCCAAATCATGAACAGGGACATTGATGCCTTTTTTCCGTTACATACATTAGCATCAGACCCCTTATTCCTTCTGCCTTCTTTTTTCTTACGTTTCGATTTAGAATTTTTGGCTCCTAGTTTTTCAATTAAATCATTCAAGCCAAATGGGTGCGAACTCATTCAAAGCCTCATTTTCCTCACCCATTCTAATATCCACCATGTGTTCCTTTAAAGGCCCATTGGTTGAACCGCCAACATGATCCTCGACAATCAGCTGTTGTTCGGTTGGCATATGTATTTGCGTCTCCCTGCTCCATAACCCTAGGTAATTGTATTTCAAGCGAATGATTAGGATTAGACGAACCCCATCGACTTCCTGGCTTCTGATATGAATGGGTTGGTAATTATCTATTTCCACTTTACTCGTTTATTCCATTAATTAAATTAATAATAGTGAACAGGGCCAAACATTTATTAAATAATAAATAGCTCGTTCCAACATAAGTCACCAATTAATTTTACCCAATAATAGGTTCGCATGCACACCACATTTTCTGATTTTTTTAAGGTGATCACATAACACATCTTCTACTGTTCTACATCAACCCTGCATGCAAAACTGAAGATTTTACTTTTGCCCCTTGTGAAACTCTTTCTATATGTATAAAGTACACTTTATACTGATTTATTTTAATTGAATCTTGTACTATATAAATTATATATCACTTTAATCCCGTGTCAACATGAGTGCAATAAAAAATCTTGTCTCACCCAATTTGCTACAAGATAAAAAAATATGACAAATGACTCAACACAAGCTAATTAAAAGAATGGACAATTTATTTAACCATTTGATTCAAAGAATTGAGTTAAAGCTCTCAATTGGATCAGATTCTTCAAGCATGGAAGCTGCCTGAAAGCTATCAATGGCATCAGATAAACGCCCATCCAGTTTATGAACGAATCCCAAATGAAGCCAAGCCATACGGTTAGTGGGTTCAAGCCGTAGTGCATCTGAGAGCATGGTTCGAGCCACAGGCAACATGGGCAAGCCTCGATCCGACATAATGGCCCCGATACTAATCTTGGAAGGTACATAATTAGTCTCTACTAGTAGAGAATTAACGTAGGTGGCCAATGCTTCATCGATTTCCCCACGTCTCTGGTATATTGTTCCTAGATGAATAACTTAAACATGTCAGCACACGTTCAGAATACACAAAATAAAATGAACCATTCATTTTTTTTTATTCTCACAATTTTTTTCTAAAAAATGGTATGAATGTAATGTTTATTGTTTCTCACAAATCTCTCTTGAAATCAAAGCCGTGTGAATAAATTTTTATGTAAAAATACATGCATGTGTATGAAAGAATCACCAAGTTTCAAAAATTAAACCATAACTTAAAAACCAGAGTGATTTATATTTGCTCATTTTGTTTAGGGAAATACTATAAAAAACCAATTTATTTTCTATTTTTTTTTTTCACAAAAGTCCCTCAACTTTATTGTAGACCCACCAAATACATTGTTCTAAATTACCTAGTCATGGCATTTTTTTTTCAAAATTATCAAGTAGAGACTTTAACAAGTCATTCTGTCATTGTATTTTATTGTTTAAAATTATCAAACAGAGAGACTTTTGTAAGAAAAAGGAAAAAGGAAGTTAGTTTTTTACGGTAATTGCCATTTGTTTATGCAATATTTATAATATACATTTAGTTATGCTAAATAAGGAGATTTTACCTAAAAGCGTAAAAAAGGAAATTAACACATGTTGTCTTCAACTTTTAAGCACGGTGTTAGAAAAACTTTTTGTATAGCACCATGTATTAACTTCCTTTGTGCACTTTTTAGCATAACCCTAGCCTATATATACTGGGAGAGAGGATCGATCAAGATAAACAATTTACCGTTATGTAATTGCATGACCACTTCTCTCTCCCACTAATTATTTGCGAGGTTGTAATCTTTATTGTTAATAATACAAGTGGTTATCAGGTTCTACATTAGTGTTTGCTTGTTGTGGCTGAAGGCCCTACATGCGTTTGTTTGTTCGTTCGTTCGTTCGTTCCTTCACTCGTCCGTTTTATGCTATGCATAGAAAATTACTAATTTGCCCTTAAAATTGAAAAGTATGGCATTTTACCCTCAGTATGCAGTGTCTCTGATGAACAATCTATAATTTCTCTAGCTTTCCCCAAGCATATTTCAGCATCCTTCCAACGCGCAAGACTCGAATACAAATTCGCTAAACCCTGCCACACTTCATACTCATTCACTCTATCATCTTCAATCTACAATACTCAATATATAACAAGACTGGCATCATTATTCTTAATGTATAATAACACAAACAAAATATGCTTTATCTGTTAAAGCTAACCTGGTGTGTGGTTTGTAATGGCCCGTAAGATTTCTTCTGCGCTTGTATCAACGCAAGCAAATGCCGATACGTTTCAATAGCATCCAAATGTCGTGACTGCGCGATCCTTAGTTTAGCTTTCAACCTCAAAAGCGGTCCTTGGTCCCACTTTGCAGTTTCATCCAAAGCCGCATCAGTGACCACCTCCGCCTCCTGAAACCGTTGCTGGGCAGATAATATCAAAGCAAGCAGCCTCCAACCACGCAACATTGATCCACCAGTTACATCAATATACTGCTTTGATAACCTCAAAGCGTTATTCAAATTCCTATGCATCGCGTACTGAATCGCAAGCTCAAACACCAGGTCTGAGTTCTCAGGCTCTAATTCAACCGCTTCTTCTAACGACTTTAACGCTTCGGATTGAAGGCGCGAACGTTCGTAATCCGAAGACGAAACAATCGCTTGTTTGCCAAGGCAAAGCCCTAGTACACGAAGCGACACGCCTTTTAAATGGTTGTTTCTAATTTTACAGTTTTCAACCGCCCTTTGCGCATATTCGATTCCTTGTGCCGCAAGATACCCGTCTTCACTGCATATTTTAGCAGCTAATAGTAATGGCATAATATCATCCGGCTTTTCATGTTTATGAAGTGCTTTCTTCAACAAATCTAGTACGGTTTTCCGTTGACCGGTCCCTAGGCCAGTAAATGAATCGAAAGTTTAGTGAATTGTTCATGAACCGTTCAATGGGAAATTCATTTATTTTCACGTATTTAATAAACAGACAAACATGAACAAAAGGTGTTGTTCTTTTACTTAAAACGAACGAACATGAACGCATCACTGGTTCATTCTTTTATGTTTGTGAATGTTCATTTGTTTACGTCCATTTATGTTTGATTAGTTTACATTTATTTAAGTTCGCTTCATTAAAACTTTCATTAATTTTCAGGCTCATTACATGTTAGTCAACTTTTAATAACCTTATTTAGGGCCACACAATCTTATTCATATTTATGTTCATTCAACTATTTTCAGCTATGTTCGTTCGTTTAAGTTTGTGAACCATTAAAGTTAAAATATTTTCACATTTACGTTCGTTCAACTATTTTTCATTTATTTTCGTCAATACGCTTTAACGAATGAGCATAACGTGCATGTCAATTTACTTAACAAACCAACACGAACAAGAAAACTTCGTTTACTTAAATATTTGTGTTCATTTGTTTGTTCCATTAAAGCTAGACAAACGTTCACGAACATGCTTACCAATTCCATGACAACAAAGTGCCAATGTTTTCCAAAGATCGACACGATGAATCACTCCTGGAATCACCTCTTCGAGTTGTTTCGCTAAAACTGATGTTTGGTTACAAACCGAGAGTGCAAACGTAAGATGTTCGACAACAGCTGGGTCCCACTTCGCCTTCCCGAGTGAAAACTTTCTCATCAAGATCATTAAGAGCAAAACAGCTTCTTCCAGGTTGTTTTTTGGAACATATGTGCCGTCGATGTGAGTAGATGTGGAAGGCGGGCCAACGTGGACCCCACTATATAGTAAAAACATTGTGAAATTGTGTTGGATTCGTGCGCAGCTGTCGTTGTTGAGGTTCCATTGAGTTAAGAGGGTGCGACGATAAGAGGAAACGGCTTCTTGGTAATTACCTGCTTCGGCCCAGAGCTGTGGGAGAAGCTCAACAGCTCGGCTAATTGTTTCTTGTAACTTGGTCTCAACAAACGCGTCGGGAATCCCTTGTGGGAATATTTTCTCTACCCCATCAAGCACTTTTTTACACTCTTCAGCAGCATCTACACAAAGTTTGTGATATAACTTAAAGTAAATGGGAGTATATCTTTCATGTTGAAGGTAATATATTACAGTACTTAACTAATATATAGAACTGAAAGAGTAGATACCATTTATCCTGTTGAGTTTTTGAAGTGACTTGGTTTTCAAATATACGGCTTCAAGCACCAGATTCGCGCCCTGTTGTGGGCCCGACTCAGAGTGGGTGCTTGAATTTTTAGCCGTTTTGTCATTTGAAATTGATTGCATGTTATGTATTGCAGCTTCAATATCAATACCATCAAATATTCTAAGAGCAGCTTCCACATTACCTCTTTGATATTCCAATCTTCCAATAAGAGCCCTTGCTTCCTGTAGTTTTTATTTAATAATTGCATACCTCATATGTTAGTAATAATCACATATGTTACTAATAAACTATTTCCCAGTTTTAACAAGTAATGAACATATACTACGTTTAATCTAACATATTTATAATTTGTCAACGAACAAACTAGAATATATTTGTGCCATTTAATGGGCCATAAAGATTGGCATCAAAGGAAGATTTGCACCAAAAACTTAGAAAGGATTACGAGTGCATATATGTTTCAAATATAGCAGATTAAACTCTCTTATGAAAGTTTTGTTGCTTATAATTGGTATAATTAATTATTTTAAACATTCTGGATTTATACTATATAGATGGCAGGCATAGTGATGCAATGCAAACTTATTGTTCACTTTCATATGTGATATTTAACATATAAAAATTTGACTAACATACTAAATGTTTGAGTTTTAACATCCGAAAGAATCTTAAATCCTTAAGATAGGATGCACTTATGTTCAATAAACATGCTACACAAAAATATTCATCTGATCAACACTTTTAAAGATTTATAAGAATACTAAAAATACAATGTTGGTATGTTATATCACATCAAATCAAACCAAACCAAATCAATATGTAGAGATTCTTATAAGTAAAATAGCAAACCTCGGAATTGAGGGATAAACCTTCACGCAATGCGGATTCAGCTTGATCGATATTACCGGCATTGAGCTTGGCCTCAATGGTATCTGTTAGCACACAACCACCATTTGCGCAAATTTTGCGTTCATCTTTTTCAACAAGCTGCGTGTCACCCGTCATTGTTCTTATTTATACAAGCACGTAAATCATGTAATGTATCCTGGAAGAAAGTGTCGAAAAGAAAAGACGATCAGGAAATTAAAATGTATAAACAAAACAAAACCTCGGCATTGTCGTTGAGAATAAGAAATGGAAACCTAGATCTATTTGGCTGTAGGATGGATTAGATGATAAAGTAAGAGGAAATGAAAATTTAGACGAAATTGGATATTCGTGAGGTCAAAAGGAATCAAGATCTGTGATTTGTTTATAACCAGTGATTCTTATTTGAATGTTGAGATGTGTTGCACACCCAAACCATTCTCTCTCACGTATGGTGTAGATTGGTTTTGTTGAAGAACTCTAGAAACTATATATATTTCATGCCAACATAAAAATGGAATTCAATGGCGAGTTGTAGGTTTGGTCAGAAAAGAATGTCGGAAATAATGGACCGGTTCGAGTAAGTTAACGTTTTCGATCGAGCTATAACCCGAAAAAGTTATACATTGAGGAACGTTCAATAAAAACCGCTTAACGGGCAATGACGAGCAATTAAATGGTTGTTTAATTATTAAATAAACTAGCACATGCTTTTAAATATGAAACAAATTGAGTGGGGCTCAAAGCCTATTATTGTTTTACAAGTATTATATAACTATGATATTAAATCATAATTTCTCTATTATATTATTAAGAGAAAATTAGCATTTGCTTCCCTGGGTAATATCGTCGCGAGATGGATTGACCACTGAAAAAGAATTTGCGTATGTTAAACCTCTATGTTTATCGGGCGGGTTTTTTTGGCTCCTACCGTTAGTCAACATACCGTTGACTCGTTAAAAATTGGTGAATTTACTATGTTACTCTTCTATCCTTATTATAACATAACCTATCCGGTTTCCCCTCTTTCCCCGTATTATCCCAGGCGATCCGATCGTCTTCTTCATCTTCTTCTGTATAATCTCCGTTCATCTAATAAACATCGATTAACACCGGATGTCAAGTTAATACTCCTCGGGCTCACCTTCCAAGCCTTCCCGTGTAGACGACTGTAACAAATCGGGTTTTCCAATCTAAACTATATGACCCGTTTTCATTTTCGAAAAATTTTAATTAATAAACGTCACCTTTATCGAGTTAGTATTATTTGACTCTTATTATTTATTACATATATTTAATTTAACTATAATATATACAATAATGACCCTAAACAATAACTTTAACCCTATATGTTTCCAACTTCATACTACAAGAACTAAACTGAAAATATTGCTATAACCCTTTTCACCAAACGAATATCCACGATCCAAACCCGTATCCACTTTTAGTTTCTTGAACCCGAATTCAAGAAATGGTATCTTGGGTCACAATTTTCGTTCTATAGTTGGAATTACATCAATAATATTATCCCTCATACCATAATCGGCCTTCACCGACATTTGTGTTTAGGAAACAAGATCAATATTAATATGTATTGATTTCATTATCGAACCGTCTTGACCCGTCTTCTCTTATGCAAGCTATCGATCACCATAATACAATTAAACTAGCAGATGCGATCCTCATAGCCTAGCCAACATAACCCCCTTAATTAATCTGATTATATCAGCCTCGTTGTACAGTTTCTTGATTCGTGTCCGCCGTCTCTTATATTGCTCATATAACCCCGTAAATCTTCGTTGTAAAGGTAATTAGATTCATAGTTGTGCTCGTATTAATGTTGATTTCAAAAGCCCTAATGCTAATTGAACAAACAAGGCTCGGTTTGATCGATTAAGGATTTAGGGTTCATATGGCATCTTGGTTATTTTTCTGCTTCTGTTTAAAAGGACTTGGATCTGAGTTATATCGCATGAAGCTGGATATCCCAGCTGATTAATCCTTTGGTTGTGGAGTGGCAGGTCGCGGGTTCGAAGCCCTGCCACCCCGTTCACGTATATATTTTTGGTATATTTGTTTTTAAATCATATTTTAACCAATAAAAATATAAGAATAATTAAATAAATTATTTTTATTAAATACCGGCTATATAATACTTGTATTTTCTCGTATCTCTCGCTTGTTTATGTACGTATATGTAAGCGTAGATGTATCACGTAAAATAATATTTTCGGTTTAATATATATACTTTAACAAACTTATAATTCTTAAACATGTATTTTATGCATATAATATTTTTATATATTATATTGAATGTTATAGTATACTTTTAAATGGTTAATGACGGGTTTTACTTATACAATATTTTTATATAATAAAGTATTATAATACACTTTATTTGTAACTTAACAAACTAATAATTTTTCATATAATATATTTCAATATAATTACATTAATTATGAGTAAAAAGAATATAAAATGGCTTAATGTTAATTATTAAATATCGAGCTTCTTATCGATCTAGTTCATTAACTTAGTTTTCTTAATAATCTTATTTTCCTTATTAGGACTTATCGTCAACGCGTGATTTCCGCTAATCATTCCTAACATTCCTTTTCACTATTGTTCGTCTATTGAGGTTAGTACCACATTCCCCTATTTTACCGTTTTCATGTTTTGGGGACATATGCGTAAATATACTTTCTCATATATACTTATACTCAAAACTGCAACTTTGTCTTATGTGTTAACAACTTATACCTTACTTGTTTATGTGCTTATTTGCTTTGTATGCTTTCGCATTCGGAGAGGTCCAACATAATCTCAGTCTAGTATGATCATACGCCAGTCGTTATAGCCTTTGTGCTTCTCGACATCTCAGTTATACTTTCTCATTTGGTTAATTTGTTATTCTCATATGACTTGTTGCAAATACTTATTTTTATACTATACTATATGTACACTTAAACTGGTGTGTTGCTCACTCAACATGTGTTGTTGACAAAATTCTATTTTATACGCATATGCAGGTTGGTGAAGACTTAGTGAAGACTTTAGTTAGAAGAATACTTTAATCAAGAACTATAAAATTTGTATTGTTGTATAAATTTTGTACTTGTTTGTATTTTGAGTTATTTGATAATTGAATTCAATTAATAGATATTGTCATTTAAATATTGCATGATAGTACCTTGAGAGCTGTGACAATCAGTTCGCGCCCCGGCATTTCCGCCGTTGGTTGGGGTGTGACAACGACTCTTGCGTGAGATGCCTATGTGGTGCAGGGACATGTTACTGGATATCTAGGACTGATGCAAACCCGGGTCGTCGATTCTTGTGCTGTGTAAGTGTTTAATTACTCACGAATTAGGGTTATTGTCTGTTAATCAATGTTGATTCCTTTAATTTGGCTTAGGTCAATTTTAGGGGTAATTGAATCTGTTGGTTAGGTTGTTTGTTTGTTGATATACAAAAGGGGAGTTGTGGATGGTTAAAATGGGCTGATGATCCCACGTGCCCTAGTTGTGAAAAGGTAATTCAAGCAATGGTGAAAATGATGAACAAGAAAGATGAGTATGCAAAAATGAGAAATAAAGAAGTACCAAAGTTGAAGATGTTGCTAGGAATTAGTTGGTTGTTGTTCTTTGTGTATGTTTGTGTTTATTGATTAGTTGTTAACATTGTATTTGTAGTGTGGGATAATGTAATCTTTGTTGTTGTTATTCTAGTTGATGTTAAATGTTTAGAGTTTGTTGTTTCATCTATTTACTTTACATTTCTGTTCCACATTATCAGTCATGTTGTAGCCATGATGAAACTGAAAAGGATGAAATTAAGAATGTTGAATTTGGGAAGGATGTAGTGCAGTTTGACATGAAGCAAGTCAATTGGAAGACAATGAGTGTCAATTGGGAGAAGATGAGTTGATGGCTTATTTGTTGCAAGAAGATGAATTATTTAGACCGAGTAAAGAACATGAAATGGATTGTGGTGATGATTATGACCCTGAGGTTATGAAAGCAGCTTACGACTACACCAGTGAGCCAGAGGAAGATTACCATATGATCCATATGAAGACGATCCAGTGTGGGACACTGACTGGTCAAATGATGATTGTCATTGGAAGTAGCTTTGTACTTGGTTTCTAGTATTTCTTTGTATTTGAAATGTATTGTAATGTGTTACTTTAATTTGACATTATTAAATGTATTGTAATGTTTGCATAATTTGACTACAAGCTACAAGTTTTAAAAGCATTAAACACAAACTGTCAAAATAACATACAAACCATCACATCCCAAATCAAACATAAATGCTACAAGTCTTAAATTGTTTCAAACACAAACCATAATAACACACACATGGTACCAGCTACAAGTCTTAAATTGTTTCAAACACAAAACATGATAACAAACCGTAACCTTGTTGACACCATTAGGGTTGACTTGGTGCCCTGCAAGTTCTGATGTTGTGTCTGAAACCTCCACATCTTCCACAAGTCTTTTCATGCCCCACCCTAGTGAGTCTGCCTCCGACAGAAAACACTTCCTGAACCTCTTCAATCTTCATCTTCCTCTTTTTGATAGTTGCCAATTTCTTCTTCTCACCTAGTGCCTTCTTCCTGCTCTTCTTCGGTCTGCCAATCTGAGTATGATGTTTAGGTGGAGTTAATGTTGTTGGGCATTTTGAGGGTGTCCACATATCAGGGCCTGGGATGGGCCTGATTTGGTGGTTATACACCTTCTTCCAAGTGTCTAACCAGTAAGCTTCATCAACCCACTTCTCCAATGGACCGGCATGCGTGTTATTTTTTATCATGTCAAATAGAGTTGCCACCGCATGTCTGCATGGCATACCTGTCAAGTCCCATCTCCTGCATTTGCATGTCCTATCCTCCACATTCACTACACATTGGCTTCTCAGACTTTTAACCGATGAACATAATTGCATATTAATAAATGTTTTGCTGTAATATCATAATAAGGCATATAATGATACCTGGTAAGTCACTTCATCAACCATCAAAACCGACAATTTGCTTGCTTCTGTTTGGATTTCATCCCATGCTTTTGTTGTTTGCGGTGTTAATGGGCCCCTGGCATTGGCTTGCATCTTCTTCACATTCACAATCCTCATGGTCATATACTCTCTAATATACTCCAAACATGTAATGATCTGCTTGTCTCTTGCTCCAACAAGTTGCTTGTTGAAAGATTCACAAAGGTTGTTCAGCAGCATATCACTTTTTGCCCTGCCTGAAAAATGTGATCTTGACCATCTTGCTGTCGGGATGTCAATAATCAAGAGAAACATATCAAGATTTGTTTTCTTAATCTTCTTCATTTCCATGTTGAAGTATGGGACAGAAGTGGCAGGAGCTGCTCTATAAAACAAGCCTTTATACAAATCTCCCCTCCAGGTTTTCCTCAAGTTCTCATGGATGTGTCTACAACAAAACCTCTGGTCAGTCCTAGGGAAAACACTCTCAACTTCTTGAATGAGTCCCTATAACAGTCAGATCAACATAATTAGTGTATGCTAAGTGTACATACCTTTTGTCAAGTGTACATACCTTTTGTCGGTCACTTATGAAATTGAAATTGGCATCATGAGGCAAGTCAATATCATCTACAAGGATATTTAAGAACCATTTCCACGACTCTGTGCATTCGGCTTCCACTATTGCAAAGGAAATAGGATACAAGCAATTGTTACCATCCGTCCCGACAGCAGTCAAAATTTGTCCCGGATATTTCCCTTTCGTAAAACAATCATCCAACCCAAGAATTTCTCTACCAAGCAATTTAAATCCTCTAACCAAAGCAGCATAACACACATATATTCTTCTAAATTTCCTAGTTTTAAGGTTAAGGTTATCACATGGTTCAACATCTAATTTAATGGTACTACCTGGGTTTGATTTAAGAAGCTCATCAATATATGATCTGAGGTGGTTGTATTGTTTGGTGTGGTCACCGTCCTTCCTTTGCTGAGCTATTGTCTTGGCTCTTCGAATCTTGGCTTTAGAAAGTTATATTTGATGTCTCTGCTGGAATTTTGTCTTCAATTCCTTGGCCGCTATGTTGGGGGTAGTCTGTAGCTCAACCTCAATCTCTTTGGCAATAGTAGACATGGTGTACAAACCAATTGATCTACTTCTGAGACACTCGTGTTTTTGCTAATGAGGACACATTTAATGATATGCTCGACGATCCACCTCAGTATCGTACGACCATTTTGGAATTCGGCTTGATATGTTGAGTCCGAAAACCAAGTCGTCGTTGAAGTCAGCAATAAGCCTGTTGTTATCACACCCGAGGTTATCAGACGGGTGTTGCGGTTTGTTGACAACATGGACAACCCGAGTGAGTTTGATAAGGGGTCGATACGTGGTTTGTTCCGTCGTGTGTTCTACGCTGGTGCAGGGCCGGCTCCGAAAAATCGAAAAAAAATTGGGCCAAAGATGAAAATTTTTTGGGCCTTAAGTAAAAGAAACATTTTGTTGGATTTAAATAATTTAATTATAAATGAGCTTATTTTATTACGATTTAAGTTGTGTAAAAAATTTTGTATAAAAATAAGCTTAAATTGTCTCAAATAAGACTAGAACCCGCAACCTTTTGGTTAGATGTCATACCCCTTTACCATTAAACCAAACTAGTGGCTATGTAATTGTGTTGAAACATTGATTATACATATGTTTTTGATAAAAATACATATAATTGTTTTTGAAAAAAAAAAGAATTTTGGGCCTAGCAAGGTGTCGGGCATGTGGCCGTCGACTGCCCTGCCACGCCTCAAAGACGGCCCTGCGCTGGTGACCTTGATCGTTCCATGCATAACAAGGCTAACTTGTGCCCCACGTACAAGTATCTATTATATGTCCTTATTCATTGCCTTGGTGGACGCAAGGGTGGATACGACGAGTGTTGGATCATGTTACAATCGGCATTCGTCGCTTTGATATTGAACAAACCGTTCAATTTCTCAGAGATGATCTTCTGTCATCTCAAGGAAATTTGCTTGGTCAAATACCGACGCGGTAAATTCCATATGTATCCATGATTCATTCAGCTGATCGTTCAGGATCTGATTCGGGATTTGGAGATTGATCTGACACTCAGAGATGATGTGCTGAAGCTCGAGCATATGAATGCTGATACAGTTAAGCAGATGAAGTGGTATAGGCAGGACACGCCGAGGACCAAACACTTGATTGGTCATTTGTCAAACCCGGCGTATGAATGTCCTTCTGATGATCGTTGGATCCACGATGGTTCGGATTCCGAACGTGAAGAGGGACCAGGTGGGAATGACGGTGGTGATGATGGAGATAATGGTGGTGATGACAACCAACGACGTGCTGACATTGAGGCAGCAAGCTCTCAGACTGCTCAATGGAAACGGAAGGGGAAGGTGGTGGCTAGTGATGAACCGCCCAAACGTCGTATTTCTCAGGGTTCAAGTGTGTCTTTTGGACCTCAAGAACCAAGGCCGTCCGCTCCTCAACATCCGGCGGTGCCGCTAACTACTAGCACCCCGGAACTAACTTTTACGGCTACACTCACATCTGATCCTCGGCTTGGCTTGATTCCTCACTCAGTCTTATCCACTATGCCAAGGCCTACTGCTGCTACAACGGTGGTTCCTCCGACACCGACCAGGATGGTAACACATCCTATGGACGTCTCTTTTATAAGAATCACTCGTCCACAGGGTCCGGTACAATCTGTTCCAGAATCTTTTCATGCAATACCCGCAAGCCATCAGATGGACATGCTTTTGGGCTTGATTCACTTATATGAGAATCAAATGGTGGTCGATCGTCAAGCTCAAGAGCAACTCATGCAAAACCAACGTCGTCTGATGGGATAAGTTTCCTACTGTTAGGAGGAAATGAAGGTGCTCCGTGAGATTGTCATGGCTCAGGGGTGAAAATCAAGGAATAGGAGGATCTCATCCTTCAACTTACGTGCAAAGATGATGAATTGAGAAAGCTGAAGAATGATGATGACGATACTGACGCTCCAGGTGCTGGAGGTAGTGAGTCGAAATAAGCTCACGGCTCATCCTCAGGTGCTGGTGCGAGCAGAGGTGAAGTCAATGATAGACAACTGGTGGTCTATCAAGACTTGGCAAACTTCCAACCCATCGAGTCAATCAAAGCCAACACCATCCTGTTCATGGACTTTATGAATGGCGTGGTGATGAGCACTGCGAACCTTGAAGAGATTGAAGAATGTCAGTTCGTTGATCAATCCCTAACGTGAGATCAGATTTCATTATTGATGGGGCTGAACGATGAAGAACTGGACGCTTTGGAAGCCGAGGAAGACGTGGAGGTGGTGAACGATGAGGAAGTCTTATTGGATCTGACTATTCCACATGGGAATACGTCATTTATTTACGAAGACGAGGAGATTAAGATTGAAGATGTGACAGCATAGGATCTATATCAATGATTAAATGTTGATCAGGTTGTTCCTACTTTCACTAAAGAAAACGTCAAAGCTTCTGAAGACCATTTGGAGAAGATGTCAAAGAATAAAGCCAAGATGCTTGAACGAGATTCTGATCCGTCGGTAGCTGACATTTTGGGTTGGTTTGGGAATCTTAGTAAACGTGTTCATAAGATTATTGATGCTTACTGGTACGTTGACCGAGAACAACAACTGGACGTTGTTTCACGGGCCAAAGCTAATCAGATGACCACATTCAAAGTCGTGTCGACTGTGAAAGGAGACATTGTTTCTTGGTTATACGATTTTGAATTAAAAGTCAGCATTATCAAGTGGGAGAACGACGTTCAGTATTAGCAGCACATCATTGACGTTCTCTCACTACCGTGATGGGATGTTCGTACCCTCGCGATTCGACAGTTTATCAATCGCGGTGGAGATCGTCGAGTAGAATGGTTTCACCAACATTTTCTCTTCGAGGTAAACCGTGGTTTTAAGTTCTTTAAGCCACAAGTCCTAACTCATAAACGTATTGACGAGATTGATCCTCGTACGGGTTGGAGAAAACTCATGCTTAAGGTTAAACCGCCGAAGATGATGAAGCATGTACCGGTGAAGACGTTTCCACAGAGTCTTCACCTAACGTTTAATCGATGGTACTATGACAATCGTACCGGTGAGGCCGTCATTGTGCTGGGTAAAGGCGTACTGTCACACCCTAACCTACGGCAAAAATTCCGGGGTGTGAGCTGATTGCCCACAGCTCTCAAGGTACTATCATGAAATTATAAAGCGACAATATCTATTTATTTATTATCGAACATTTAAATACATCAAAAACAAAGAAAATTACAAATACAAAACCAGCTAATTCTTGTATATGTTTATTATTCTAAAGTCATTTCTACGTGAGCTTCAGTTCTTTAAGAAATCCAATCTATAACCTGCAAATGCGTACAAAATATATATTTGTCAACAACAAATGTTGAGTGAGTAAAACACCAGTTCAAGACACAACAATAATAATATATAATAAATAAATAAAGATGCAAATTGTTCCAGTGAGAATAAACAGTTAAACCATAGCACATAAACAAATCACACAAATATAAAGCAAGGGTTAAACCGTTGCCATGGGATGGGTATTGGTTACCGAGAAATTAGATGTCGGTGAAACCATTGTCAATGCGTCGGACGCCGGCCACTACGATAGTCGTATGATCATACTAGACTGAGAATATGTTGAACCTCTCCGAATGCGATTCAAGTAAGAAAGTAAGCAAACAACAAATTAGGCATAAACTGATATACACACAAGGATTAAACAGTTTCGGTTGTTGAATACTAGATAATAGATAAATAATTTGATAAATGGTACGCAAGTGTCCCCAAAACATGTGAAAACAAGTAAAATAGGGAAGTGATTACTCACCTAATTAGATTAACGAAATATAAGTGATGATGTGAGAGAGATGAACCCTTAGGGATATACCGTCAAGGATTCCTAGTTAAATAATAATATGAGTTAATTAAAAAGATATAACATGATTGGATGAATAAAGATCTCGATGTGATTTGAGTTATATTGGGATTATAATATTATTGATCGAACGATTTATGCTGTGAATGATGTGATGCCTATGGAGCATATGACAGCTGATATTGTCAAAAGGATGAAGTCATACAGACAAGACCCACATCCTCGGTCTAAGCAGTTGATTGGTCATCTAGCTAATCCAGCTTATGTATGTCCTTCTAATGATCGTTGGATCCACGACGATTCGGATTCCGAACGTGAAGAGGTTCCAGGTGGGAACGATGATGATGACGATGATGAAGGAGGTAATGGTGGTAATGGTGGTGATGGAGTTTAACAAAATGTTGAAGTTGAGGTTCAACAAAATATTGAGGTTGAGGCAGCTGCTGCTCAATGTAAACGTAAAGGAAAAGAGGTGGCTGGTGATGAGCCATCTAAACGATGTGTAACTGTAGGAGCAGGTGTCTCATTTAGAGTTCAGCCTTCAAGGTTGTCTACAATTCAAAGACCCGCGGTGCCGCTTACTACTAGCACCCCGAAATTAACATTGACGACGACGATGGTTCATGATCAGAGGCTTGGTATGATTCCTCAATCTGTATTAACAGATATACCAAGGCCTCCTGCTAGTGCTTCAGTGGCTCCTCCAACACCGACGATGAGGCCTAACCAACCTCTGGATGCTACATTTATGAGGATTACACGTCCTCATGGTAAAATCCAGCCGGTGCATCCATCTGTTCATACCATGCCGGCAACTCATCAAACTGACATGCTCTTGAGCCTGATTCATCTTTATGAGAATCAAATGGCTGTTGACCGTCAGGCTCAAGAGCGTATGCTGGAAAATCAACGAAGGCTGATAAGTTATGTCGCTTTCTGCCAAAAGGAGACTCGAGTCCTTCATGAGATTGTTACGTCCCAGGGGGTGAAGATAAAACAACAAGAGAATCTAATTCTGCAGCTTACATGTAAAGAAGATGCATTAAAGAAGCTCAGGAATGATGATGAAGATCCAGATGAGTCGGGTGCAGAGGGAAGTGAGCCGAAACAAACTCACGGCTCATCCTCCGGTGCAGGTACGAGCGGGGTTGCTGGTAATGTTGACAAACAGTGGTCGTTTATCAAGACTCGACGAATGCTAAGCCAATTGAGTCGATAAAGGCTAATACTGTTATATTTACTGATGGTACGGGGGTGGTCAGAAGCATTGTGAATGCTGATGAGATAGAAGTGGGATAGTTTGTGGATCGGTCCTTAACACGCGAGCAGATCTCTATACTACTGGGCTTAAATGAAGATAATCTGAACGTGTTAGAAGCTGAGGAAGATGTTGAGGTGATAAACGACGATGAAGTCTTATTTGATACGACGATTTCTATGTATCTGTTGTTTATTTATGAAGATGAGGAGGTCGAGATTGAGGGCGTGACGGCTGAGGAATACCCTGATCTATTTCAATGAACAAACGTTGATCAGGGTGCTCCTGTATTTACTGAAGAAAATGTTAAAGCAACCGAAGATCACTTGGAAAAAGTATCAAAGGGTAAGAGCATTGACACAAGATTTGACTCGAAGCCTAATCTGTCTGTTGCTGATATCCAAGGATGGTTTGCTTACCGAAACAAGAGAACTCGGAAGATTATCGATATATATTGATGAAGAACTAACGCAGGAAGCCATTGCACGCGCTAAAGCTAATCAGATGACTTCATTTAAAGTCGTGTCAAAAGTGTTATGTGATATTATTTCATGGCTTTACGATTCTGAATTAAAGGTATGTATCATCAAATGGGTGAACGGCGTTCAGTACTACGAAAACATTACTAACGTTCTCTCATTGCTGCATTGGGATGTACGAACCCTCGCGTGCCGACCTTTCATTAACCATGGGGGAAATCGTCAAGCAAAATGGTTTCATCAACATTTGCTTTTCGAGGTCAACCACGGGTTTAAATTCTTTAAGCCGCAGATACCAATCAGTAAACGTAATGACGAGATAGATCCAAGAACGGGTTGGAGGAATCTCTTGCTTAAAGTTAAACCGCCAAAGATGTTGAAGCGTGTACCAGTCAAAATGCTTAATCAGCATATTTATTTATCGTCCAACCGTTGGTTTATGATAATCGTACTGGCGAGGCTATTATTGTTTTGGGAAAGGGTTTAAAGACCGAGCTGATTAAGATTATTGATCCAATGTGGCTCATGAATTTGACTGAGACTGAAAATGACGTGATATTCAAGAATAAGATATTAATCGAGCGTCGTGAAGACTATGATCGAGCGATGCAGTTTCAACGTGTCGTACGTGTATGTCACGGGTATGGAATTCACAGCTGTCGGGAATGGCAGACGAAGCGCTTCAAATAAGTTAAAGACAAAGAGCTCAAGACGAGGGGGTGTCTGTTAGTGCACGGTTTTGCGTCTCGAATCTTTGTATTTATCGTTTTGTATTTATTATTATTATAATGGAAAAGATATTTAAGTCTAGTTCATTAAGGTAATACAAGTTCGTTAAGGATGTTTAACGAACTAGTCTGTTAAGTTAATGTTTCTCCCATTCGTTAAGGATGTTTAACGAATGGGGTCTTAGTTCGTTATGTATGTTCCCATTCGTCATGGAATGTTGACGATTGGGGCATAACAAATCAATGATTCATTATGTGTCTTGTTAATTGTCTGTAATGTAACGAAGTGGATGCTAATTCGTTACAGCATGTGTAACGAATTAGCTCAATCTTCTATATATAGAGGTCCATACCTCTGTTTAATTTAAGTTTTGATTCTAAAGTAACATCACTCTGTCCATTTTCTCTCTCGGTCAAACTTCGTTAATCTATTACTAATATACATAACATAATACAACTAATATATTATATATATAACATAATTAAGCAGTAATCATGAACTAGATCCTATTACGGGTTTAGATCTACGATTAATTTGTTCTAGATCTGGATTAAATCCGTGTTTTAACAATATATGTATCTATTTGATCTCCTTCCATAATTATATAGTCGGTTTAGGTCGCTCTTATCATATAAACAATTTGATAAAATCAATTTCAACTATAATGCGAGAATTAAGGATCAAGCTAACATACGGGTAGTCAGGTTACGGGTTTGGGTGTGATAAACGAGTACGGGTTTGGTTTAATGGATATTGGGTTGGGTTACCAGGTTATATAGATCATACTATGATATTTGCATTTCAGTCCTTAAAGTTTGAAAGTGGAAACATAAAGGAATAATAGTTTTAGTTTGGGGTAATTTTTTGTCATTACTTGAAAGTTATAAATATATATTATATAAATAATTAAATAATATAATAAAAATTAATTAACTCGATAAATGCGTGAACATAATTTGATAAAATAATTCGAACATAAAAGCCATTATATATTATTCGGAAAACCCGAGTTGTTACACTTACAGACTAGTTTTATTAGAGTTATCGACCCAATGTGGCTCGTTAACTTATCCGAAACAGAAAATGACGTGCTGTTCATGAACAAGATTTTGATCGAATGCCAAGAAGACTACAAGCTAGCTATGTAGTTCAAGCGTGTCGTACATGTATGTAACAAGTTAGGGATTCATAGTTGTCGTGATTGGCAGACAAGGCGCTTCAAGTAATTAAAGACAAAGAGCTCAAGACGAGGGGGTGTTTGTTAGTGCACGGTTTTGTCGTCTCGAGTCTTTGTAACTTATCGGTTGTAATTATTATTATTATAATGTAAAGGTTATTTATGGAAAAGCAGTTAGTTCGTTATGTATAGGCTTATTCGTTAAGAATGTTTAACGAATTAGCCAGTTCGTTATACGTAATGTCCATTCTTTAAGGATGTTTAACGAATGGACTGTAACTTGTTGTGTATGTTTCTCATTCGTCATTGAATGTTGGCGAATAGGGGTATAACGAATCTGTGATTCGTTACGCTTTCCTTTAAGTTATTGTAAGTTAACGAATGGAGCCAATTCGTTACGGGATGTGTAACGAATTGGTCTCCATCGTCTATATAAGGCTGTGTAGCCTTACATAATTTAAGTATTGATTATACATTATATTGAAACTATGTCCATCCTCTCTCTTGATTCAATACTTGCTTAAGCTTATTATTACTATTATAATTACTATTACATAATATAAATAACTTAGAATATATTATAAACTAGATCTGAAAAACTATTCAATCTAATACGATTATGTTGGATTGATTAGATCTGAGATTAGTTAAGGTAATTACATTGAATCTAGGTCAAATGCATGACAAACATTTATTTACAAATAAAGCAATCTGGTGGCTTGAGAGAATTTAGGGAGGTTTCGTTTATATATATTTAAGATTTGATTTTAATTTTGTATATTGTAAGGAAGTTAATAATTATATACTTCAAATTTGATGATGAAAATTGTTTCACAAATAAATTAGATGTTATAACCCGGTTTAAAGGTTATATGAATTTGGTAAAACCCATGATCCGTCTTTTCTTTTAATATAAAATTGTTTCTTAATTATAAATCATATCTTTTTAAAAAAATATATTAAATTTTATTGTATCCCTATTTTATAGGATTTTCATATCAAATATTTGGTGAGATTAATTTTTAATTTAATGAGATGTTATAACTCGTTTAAGGACTGTCTGGGTTTGATAAAACTCATACCTGTGAATTCGGGTCAAATGAATGAGAAGTCCTCATTTAAAAATCAAGCAATTTAATGGCTTCCATAAAAGGGGGGAGCGACCACATCCCGACACGTAGAATTTTTGAGCTTTCGTTTATATATATTAAAGATAGATACGATAATGTGAATGCTTGATTTCATATTAACAGGAGTGCCATCTATATAGGATATAATAAAAAGATATTATAGGACCCAATATTAATCAAATATCTTCACCTAAATAAACTTATTCTATGTAATCTCTAATACAAATGACTGGCTTGTGTTTTCCCTTCTAGGATCGATAATCAATATTATAGAATATTAATAGTTCTTTTGTAATTTAAATAATTAATGGGTCAGACTAAATGTACCAAACTCTTCTACGTGCTATACCCTCTCTCTTAGACTTTTAATCTTTGTAACAAATTTATTTGATATATTACTCCCCTCTAACAATTTTTATATTTTATAATACAAAATTTGCAATTAATTACGTAGATACACTATTTATTATTTTTATTTATTAACAAATATTAAGAAACTAGCTTTTGAACTTGTGTATTACACGGAATTTGTCAAATGGTAAAAATAAATAAGGTTTGTTATTTGAAAAGTATGAATAAAATTAAAGGTCAAATTATATTAAATATAGTAAGGCCTGTTTTTAAAATGACCCATACAAACTTTTTGAATGGTGATTATGAAGGTTACATTTTCACATCTTTGAATAATGAAAAAAAATCGCCTAACTATGTTATTATCCAATTGAAAAAATAATTTTGACTATTGACCCATGACCCATATATAGCTAAGATGAATAAGATAAATGATTATAAATTAGGAGTGAATGTATGCTTAACACCTAAACTTCAACAAATTTTTTTATTAATATAGTTGGATTTGTTTTAAAAAATTCATACTATGTCAAATAAAACTATTAAAATAACACTCTCGAAACAATGAAAACAATTATAAAAATAAATGTAATTTTAAATTATAAAATTTTTATTTTAATTAAGAAAAAAAAATGTTTTTTGTTATTTAAAAAAAAGTTTTTTCTAAATAAAAAAAAATAGTAAAATATTTTAAAAAAATGTGTTCGGAGACAATAATAATAAAAGATAAAAAAATGATAAAAAAATCAAAAAAATTTAAATTATATAATTGTGAAACTTGAGAGAGGATTATGTTTAGTAAAAATGGGATGGAGAATGAGGGTAAAGTTAAAATACAAAGTACAACAAAAATGAGAATGGTGATAAGAAATCTAATCCATTGATCTTAAATTTGAATGATGGATATTAATTTAAGAATACAAATTGATGAGAAATGCATGAATATAATAACTCACTTATGATAAGTTTCTCTCTCCACATGCAAGACACATGTCAATTCCCCAATCATTTTAAAACGTCTATAATTTTTCATACGATATTTTTTTAGAATTTTTTTTCCATAATAACAAGCAGTTTTTTATCTTTAATATAAATATTATATTGTTATATAAAAATAAAAAAATAGTTAGTGGCTTTTTTATATCATATTATTTGGTTGTAGATTGTGTTTTTAATTAAGTTTTTCAATGCATTATGTTATAGATTTTGGTTATTGTGTTTTTCAATCGGTACTCATATTAAAGATATAAATTAAAACAAAGATTACATTATTGTGTCTTTTTGTTCGTCACTGTGTCTTTATGCTCAACATTTGTCTTTCTACTTATCATTGTGTTTTAGTCATTGTGCTCAACTTTTATTTAAGTTGAGAAAAATAGTATTATGTTCATTGTATATTACGTTCAAATCATTGTGTAATATGTAGATTCCATTGTGTTTTACGTTTCAAGTCATTGTGTTATATGTATATACCATTGTGTATTACGTTTCAGGCCATTGTGTTATATGTATACATAATTGTGTTTTACATTTCAGGTTATTGTATAATATGTATTCATCATTGTGTTTTATGTATTATATAATTTGTTGGTATTTTTCATTATATTTACATATTATTACACAACGGTTTTATTACTATTTGAAAAAACACAATGATTAGTTGAGTGACACAATGACGAAAAAAGACCCAATTGCAAGCAAAAAAGACACAATGACGTAATTTTTTTTATTTTTATGTAAAAAAAATCATACTCATATTAAAGATAAAAAAATGCTTGTTATTATAGTGATTTTTATTTTTAAAAAAAATATCATATGAAAAAGTTAGTGACGTTTAAAAATGATTAAAGAATTAGCATGTGACTTGCATGTGGAGAAAAAAATGTATACTATTACTTTTATACCCTTTTTCATTTGGTCCCTGCTTGATACATGTCAATTAATTATGGTTTCTCACACCTCTTATTTTTGTTGGCCTTTGTAGAATAATTCAACCCTAGAGAATGGTACATTTAGCAACACTTTAGACTAATTTTACTATACTATTAAAGCAAGACAATGTGGACACGTGACATCATTTTAACATGTTCATATAAGATGTCACATTGCCACATAGACACTTACCAATTTTAATAATTATTTAATTAAGTAATTTAAATTAGAATTAAAATTAAATATGTTTTAATATGTTTCTTTGTTTGTCATACCATCCATAATTAATCAGATAATAACATGGAGTAGCCTTAATTTTTAGTTACTTACAATTTACTAACTTATGGTACTAAATATCCAAAATAGAAAATCAAAAGCCATTTCACCATATAAGACAACCGACAATGATAAGTTATTCCTTCATTTTCAAGCTTCTTTACAAAAGATTTTCAAACATAATGACTTACATATATTTTTATAAAATGCAATTTCCAATTTCATATATTACATGACCAATAATTTCCATTATACTATATGATTTCACTATATTTTGTAACTTAATTTTTTCAATATTATATTTTAATTGCTCGTACAAATTTTTACGTCTAATGATTATTCGATATTCTAATTTTATACACCTAATAAATTTACTAGCAAGTACGTTAAATTGTTAAATAGTAAACCTACAATTCATGTAACTTTTTATTCATCCAGTTTATTCTAATTACAAAAAAACATATATTAATCACGTAAAATTATCTTCAAACATAAATTCATAATTTTATATTTATTCAAGTAAACAATCATATATGTTTATCTTTATCTGACGAATTTGTTAATTTCCGTCTGTATAATACACGGTTCACTAACCTAAAATATTAAGTTAAATAAAGATTTCGACCAAATTTGGATGGAGAGAATATTTTGGATATTTCCTTCCAAGTTATTCTCAAGTTGTATAAACCATGTGTCTGGAAATACTTGACTTATATCGATATTAATCAACTTGAAATGGCCACCAATGACCACAATATAGGTGGGAAAGCTTTAAATGTGTCACCTTTTTTATATAGCATTTAAAATAAAAGCTTCTTTTTTATATCTATGTTATTAACAGTAGAAAAATTTACGAAATTATTTTTGATCATCTAGGTTGTTTATTATGGAGGGGTTTAAAGCCTTCTATAGTGCCACATTATCACTTTGTGGGCACCGAAGGTTTTAAAACCCATCCGCTATGTGCCCCGCTATGGTTTAAAACCCCTTTACCATCCCATTATATGTGTGTTTGTGTGTGTGAGAGAGAGAGAGAGGTAAGGTGGCCCCACCAAAACACATTAAATTTTGTGTTAAATTTAATGTTCAGTTCCTTGTAGATTTGAAATTGTTGTACTGGTTTTGTTTGTAATAATGAAAGTTCGTTTTTGTTTATAAAAAAAGAATTAAAAGTAGATATCAAAATTAAGCATAACAAACATGTTTTTGATAACCAACAAGAGCAAACGGACATCGCTAGATTGAGAGATGGTGTAAATTTAATTCGTCAATTTCTTTTTGTAATTTTCGTTGTTTGTTACGTCTTTATTTATGATTTGCATTTGTTGGACCTCTTGCCTGTTGTGAGTTGGCCATTTTTTCCTTTCAATATACTAGCCTTTAAAACAAATTGATAGTGTTGTTTAGCTAATCGTAGACCACAAACGTATTAACTTTTCACTACTTTAGTTCAAAAGGCAATATAACCTAAGAATGGAATGAAAGTGAGGAAAACACCTACGAATAGCTTAATTTTCACTTCCAAGCACATAAATCTTTTTCGATCCCTACTCTTTAATTCATTTTCTAGATTTCACCTCATTCTCCTTATTGTCACTAAATAACCTTAATTGGTTTGGAACTGGGTCGGCCTAGGTCCTAGCCCTAGCTACCACAACCATCGTTGTCGCTTAAAAATATTCATGAGCCGAACGCCACCTCAACTACAAGTCTAAAATATATTCCAAGGGGTGTTCATTTATCATTTATCAGATTAGATGTTTAAACATAAGCCAGCAACCCATTCACATATATTACCTTTTTGTTTTTAATTTGACTTGCAGTTTCTTGGTTTTCATATTTCCAATTGCCAAAATAATTTATATAGAGTTTACTTTCAAATTAATGTGGAAGACATAGTCAAGCACATGTAACAACTAATCAAACATAAAGAATTTTAGGTCAACATGAGAAATAACACGACATATGGAAGCCGATAGTCAACCGGTGGAGTGAACAGAAAAGATAATTGGTAAATATAAATTAAAGTATTTGTATAACCTTTTTATATTATAATACTTTGTATTTAAAAAATAAAAAAAGAGTTTGTAAACAAATTTAAAATGTTGTGTATATTAATAAAAAAACTATTTTTTTAATGGCAACTCACAATATTATCATCCTATACTAATACAAGTATACGTTTTGTTTACAACCACGGGCATGGGCAAGGCTTCTTAAGAGATAGGGTTGGCCCTGCCCACCTCCGGTTTTTTTGCTCATCGGTATAAACTTATCCGTTTTCTGACAAAAATCAGAGCCCGTCCCCCTCTGTTTATGATTTTTCTAAATACAATTTTTCAACATCCCGCCCTCCACGTTTTCGTCCAAACGTCGCCACTGACCACGAGACTTGAACTATTTTTATTTGAAATTGCAAAGCCTTAATTACCCGACACTTGGGTACTTCTAGCATTAATGCTCTGTAAGACACATTGTTGATTTTAGTTACGGGACTTGAAACTCAGTATTTCGAGGGTAAAAAAAGGCTTTTAAAGAGATGCTTTATTGGAGTATATTTTTTAGCGTCTCAATACAGTCTAATTTTTTTTTTAAATTAAATTTATACCATTTATTTAATTTTGAAATATAAATACTATTGATGTTTACACCGGGACAATTACAGACTAACGGCAGATAGACGGGCAACAAGCTGCGCCGCAGATAGACAGTCTAATTAAAAATTTTATACTCCGTAGTTCTTTGGTTTTTATATATGTATACAGTATATATAATACTTTCAAAGACAAGAAAAGGATCTCCAGGCAATAAGCATGGTTTAAGTAATAAAAATCTTAGTAGTATCATTCTTTTATAATATATAAAGTGGGCATTTTATTTGTGGTCGGCTCTCAAATCTGTTACTTGATTTTGGGAAGCAAAAAGAAAGTTTATCGATTGCTTTTAGTTAAAGAAAGCATAAGTTGCTGGATAAATCGATACCACTTAGGGCAAAGACTGCTAAAGCTTTAAACATTACCCCAGGACCTTCTTCCAATGCTCGTCTTGAACAAACAAAAAGTGTGTTCATTATTTAGTATTATATTACTAGCTTTAATAAACAAATTATTGCCTACTTTGAATTTAAACCTAAGTACTAGTAAACCATGGTTTTCAACCAACATAATCGGGATCTGGACACAATCCCAGTTCAGTTCGGTATGTATGGACCGCTTTGCTTTGGATCGGCTAGGTTTAGAGACTTAAGGGTTTTAGGTTGAACCGGTAATCCAGGTTTTAATGTTTTACGACTTTTCAAAATGAAGATGTAAATGAGTCTAGTCGAATCAATTCGAGCCGTACTAAGTTTGATTTGTTTAACTTATGAAAGCTCGAGCTTGAGCTCGGTTCATTTCGAGCTATATTTCTAAAACTGAGTTTGACTCGTGTAGTTTTAAAACTCTAACTCGTCTCATTTATTATTTATTAATTAGTACATGCACTCATACACACACATGTTTGTATATGTAGTAATTATAATTTTATGTAAACTTATACATTTATTGAATTTTATCATATAAACAAAATCGAAATGAATACATAAACATTTGTTGGTTTTTTGTTTGATGTTATTGTACTGAAATGAACAAGTGAATTGAAGAACATGAAGACCAAAAGAAGCTGCATATACGTAACCACCACCAATTTTGATGTTTATGTACAAAGCTACATCATCATCATCATCATCATCATCATCATACTCAGTATATCCCACCAATAGCAAAGCTATGGTAGGGTCTAAGGAGGGTAAGATGTAGACAGCCTTACCTCTACCCCATGGGGATAGAGAGGCTGTTTCTGGTGAGACCCCCGGCTCTTGTACAAAGCTACATATGTAACACTAAGTTACATAAATGCCGCCTGAGTGGCATAGATGGAATTCCCGTATTCCTACAGTAGTGACATCTCAATAATTGCATACGTATCACTATATATTGTATATATGTAACAAGACGATATGATCATTGTGATATTTTTACTGTATAATGTATAATTTATGTTCTTTTCATTATTGTTACACATATGTCTACTATATAATTGGGCTATTCATCACTGGGCATGGTTTGACCCGATCATAGTTGATTAGAAGATATTGGTTGTATCTCACGACAAATTTGAAATCTAAACATATAACTTGCTCTCTTTTTTTTTTCTTACGATTCCACAAATATACTTAAAAACATCTTTAAAACCACCATTCCTAAAATTCCGCAAGTCAACATAGAACCACCACGGCACCATCCCACGAATGGCTGTAAAAATCCCGACTAGTCGTTGAGTACTTGCCGAGTAATCGCTACAAGGTATGATGCCGAGACGACTTTCTTTAACTCTGCCTAGTTACTCATCATCGATCAAAAGTGGTCAACATCCGCCACAATTGGATCTAGTCGGTCAAGTCAAGCCGATTTTGACTTTAAAAGTTAAATATAATTCATATTTCTATAATATTAAAGAACAACTATCATTTTTTTAATCAATTATTTTCAAATTTTAGATATTTTAGTATTTAAAGATGTGACTTTTCTATTTATATTGATATTCACATATTTTGTTATAAATATCAGTAGATTTATGATATTTGACATATATATAAGTTCCCAAAAATTAGTTGTTTATAATTTACCATGTTCGAGTACTCCTTAAGTACTCTTTGTCTAGACTGAGTACTCGCAACTCCTCAGTCAACCGCTCTGAGAGCGCCTATCGACTTTTGCAACCATGCACGTATGGTAATTTAGGGCTAGCGCATGTGTACGCTCGTTTGGGCGCTAGTTTTCGATTCGAGTATCGAGCAAAATTGATTTTGAACCTTTTCCAAGGTCATTGTAAGGAGGAACATTGGTAGATCGACATTATCATGTCAGACACACTATAAAACAAAGAACATGGGAAACATTCTTAGTTGCAAAGGATTGCTTTGGCATTTGATCAATAAATAATGTTGAGGTAAATCAACCTTTATCATTTCATAACAATTATGCAATGCTAAACAACCCGTGATCTCAAAAGATGTTGAATTTTATCTTACTGTTATCTTGTTAACTTGAATTTAGGATCGCATGCTAGACTAAATTCATTTTAGTTATTTTTTATTTGAATGCTATGAATGTGTTTATTTATTTACTTCCAACACTATTTGACAGATGAGTCATGACGGTCACATGATTGTTTCAATTCCAACCATAGATAGCTTGATTACATAAACACTTACTGGAGTAATCTATATGGGTCGTGCCTACACACGTCGATGCGTTTATTAAAATAAACTATGTTTATGTAGTGAATTATTTGTCTGTTTTATTGAAGCTATTTAAGTTGCATTTAACACACCTGAACCTAATTGGGATCGGTTGTTACATGTCTTGTGTTTTCATGTGCCACACGTCTCAGATTTCTTAGATATTTAGAATAAGTAGGGTATTGTATCCATGATGCGAGTATATCTAGCATTGCACGTTCTTTTTATTGTAAAAATAAAAATTCAAAGATATGATAATATTGAACCATACTATGTTACAAATTGCATTTGAACCTAGATATATGAAATATAACACACGAAAATACAAAACACGAAACAAACAATCACAATGTCGTTCAAGTTTGATAAATGTAATTTGTGTACCTCACAACGAAACAAACTAGACTAAGCAACAACATAGACATTATTTCTTTGAATATTTATATTGGCTACTAACCCACATAGATTACTCTAGTAGTTATTCGTCTATCTAATCATGTTTGAGGATGGAATTGTAGCAAATATGTGACTATCATGGTTCATCTTTCAAAAATGCAAGAAAACATATTCATAACATTCCCATAGAAAATATTTACAAACGTGCTTAGTCTAGCAAGCAACCATATGCTCGAGTTAACAAGATGAAATATAAAGTTAACCAGTCGTATTGACGCCCAAAAGAGGATACGCAATGGACAAGCTTAAATTGTCAGCCAGCCATGGAACACTTGTTGTACACCGACTCCTGAATTTTGGGAGTGGGCATAAATGGACGTTCAATCGACTTTAACTCAGAATCTCCACTGATTCAGCTTCCGTTCATATATCGGCAAATTTGCCAACCACTGCTACCTTGTTCCGCGAATTATAGCAATAGCAACCATTGGTAGTGGTAGAATCAACAAATAGCCGTTGAGTTCTGATTTGTGGGTCCCCTAATTTGTTTGTGAAATGTTACCTTCCATGTCAATGCTTTGTATTCCACAAAGGTGTAAGATTTAACCCCGTTAATAAAATATTATACAATCAAACTCAATTAATGGTTTTTAAATCTGAATCCTTGTAATCTTAATATTAAAAATGGATTCACACTTTTTCTCAAAATAACTCCAACATTCATGTTTGAAATTTCTCTAGTTTTTTATGTTTTGCATCTTTTAATATTTAGCTTCATTCAAAAACCAGTTTCAATTTTCAAAACCTTATTAGGGCTCCACTTAAAACACCATAAAAGTAGTAAAAACTTACACTTAACACCAAAATCCTTGACCAACTGTCGTATTCTCTCCATTTAATTTCTTTCTTTATGTTCATTATCAGACTCTTCAGAATAATGAAAGAATTTATTATTTTACTTGAATTAGTGCAGGGAATAATGTCCTTCAAAGTTGTGGTTGTCGTAATGTCCTTGTACCTGCCTCAAGATTTCTAGAACAGTAGTTGAGATGCAATGTTTCACAACTTATAGACTAGGGTGAAACTAAACATAAGTCCAAGGGTCAATTATTATTGAGAAAATCATCAAAATAATCGTAATTTGTGCGAATTTGGTCGTCAAGTGTTCTATCCCAAGTGCCCTGTTTTCCACAGCGGCAATGCACCTCCATCGATATTTAATTATCTTGCCATTTCTTCTTTATTGATTTATATACTCATCATCATCCCGCCGATCCCACCAACACTTTCTTACTTATCTTAGGAGCAAGGTTCTAAATAATCAGCCCTTTGATTTGAATAAGCGAGGCTTTCCCGATAGAAAGATTTGCCTGTGACAGAGATCCCAATTCCGTGTATCCGGTTAAGCAAGCCCCGCCGCCAGCTTCCACCCAGACAAAAAAAGTGAGCGCCTAGCGCGAAAGGTTGCTTTACTAAGTAATATAAACGTTAGCGCTTTAGTTTGTTTGATTGCTCGTTAGTTTCGTTTTCAAAAAAAGGGGTGGAGCTTGAAGAAGCGAGCCTAGAGTAGCAGTGAAACTTGTTGGCTTCCTCCAATACTGCAGCTGAGAGTTCTGCTCTGATGAAGGTACATATGAATATTATCCACTCAGGAAATGGGCAAGCAAATCAACTAAGGCTTTACTTTTCACTGCGTTGGGAGTTACACATTTCATGTCATAACCTGCTAGAGTGAGGAACCGCCGAGCAGCTTTCCCTATGAGTATAGTATAGCTCGAGACATTAAGTGTTTGATTGGATCACATCTTGTCACAATATGAACTGTGAAGGACATGAAGTAGTGACGCAACTTCTGAGTAACAAAGACTAATGTGAGGCAGTACCCTTCCTTCACTATTTGACTAAAAATGGAGCGAAATGATCTTGTTTTGTTCCTCGGTTGAAAAGAGATATCTTGAGCAATCGGATAAGCACTTTGATAAACAGATTTGATCTTGACCGACTCAATTAAGGTATTAGTCTTTGTTCTATTAGACAACAAAGATCGCATTTTTTTCACTTCGTTCAAATAAAAGAGATATGGAATCCGAAGGGGAGGGGGGTTTTCTTCGGGGCTCGAGAGATGGAATAGATAGGGCCCCACAAGTTTTAAATTCGCCGCTGGTCTATCGAGAGGGAACGAGGAATTCTCAACGAAAAAAGTGCTCTCTGAACCGAACGTGAAAGTCGTTTGGAAGGGATTATTTCCCCACCCGACGGCATCATATTGGCTCCGACCCCCGCAGTGACGAGCGCTCGAAAAGCACAGCCTATCACTGAGGCCTGAGCCGAGGAGCACCCCTTTTTTTCAAACAGCTAGATAGGCCCTTCGCCGCTATGAAGCCTGCTACCTTCTATAGAACATAAAAAAAAACGAGATTCCCCCTGTCTTTCGACAGAGAAGATAGAAAAGCCTCATCAGAGCCATGAATAAGAGAAACGATATGAACACACGTTTATCACCACGAAAGAAACTAATTATAACTGAAGATCCAACTCGTATCATTTGTGTGAACTTTGTGTATGACATAATGTGTTTTTTTGTTTTTTGTTTGTTTGTTGTTCCCCCTTCGCTAGAATGAGCACTGTGAACTATCTGTTTTAAAAAAGAGAATTGTAAAAAGAAATCAGAGCAATCTATCTAGTGTAGAACAGATTTATAGTATTGTGGACCACGATTTCTAGCGCTTTTCAAAAACATTTGCTTTTGCGGCTGCATGCTATCGGAGCTACGTGTACACCACCGCGTCAAAACTCTCCAGTGAGACCAGTTGAGCCAGAAGCCTCTTTTCCTTCTGGCCAGCTCCCCGAAACCTCGAGGTGCATTTAGTTGTCTTACATGATACTCGGGATATTACCCACTCCATGGCATGACACCTTTCGCTCACCCATTCCGCCCGCCCGGTGCCGGAGATGAAGCCAAGTCCTTTCCCTTCACTAAACACCACTCTTTCCAGTTTCATTCAACTGCCACTAACCCATATGCTTAAAATCATTTGCTTAAAACATCTCATTGGAGGTGGGATAGAGAGGATGTGAAGGAACTCTCCATTAGCATTAGATAGTCGACATCGCTAGGCGTTGCATTATATAGTACGACTCTTCCGTTTTCTTCCATGATCTGTTTCATTCTTTGGCTGCTCTGCTCCCCCAAAAAAATGGAGAGACTTGTTCTTGCTCTTCCAATTCAGGAAGACTTCTTTCGCCGGTTGGTCCAACCAAGAAAGACATGGGAATTTTGGGCGTCAGATTCTTCTTCTTCTCTTACTTATGATGGATTTACATTATACGCAACAGAAGCACCTGAAGTACTAAATGGAATAGGTATTAGTTTGGTAATGGTTGGAGCAGCAAACTCGGATTCTGCAAGAATCTCATTTTTTGGTAGTATGAAGGGGGACTTGGCCCAAAAATTGGATAGGGGTCAAGACGATGTCGGGCGCCGGCGGCAGACTCAAGAGCGTGTCATTTCGGAACCGTTCATAAGCTTTCCCTTGACTAATCTAAAAGTAAAGGCAGCTATCTGGATAATTTTGGGCCGAAGGCATCACAAGATCGAGAGGAGCCATCTTGATTCGGACTAGAGGAGGAAGGAACCTAAGCCCGTAGGTGTAGGAATCAATCCACTGTCTCGTTGCCAATTAGAGTAGAGCCAAAGGCTTCTTTTTTTTAACAACCAATTTTCATTATTGCGAACTTATATACTATTACAATTATAGGATCAGCTCTTATTCGCAATCTTCCTTAAAGAAAGTCTAAGGTAGTTGCAGGTCCATTTTCCTTTTTTTATAATGTGCGGGATTCCTACTCACCAGGCAGGCGGCCACGGGTCATAACGCACTCTTCGCACAACAAATCCACTTTGAAGTTGACTTATTCGCTCGGCCAATCGTCAGAATGTGTACAAAGAAGGGACGGGGCATCTCTATCCTTTTTTGGGGGAAGAGAGAGGGAAGAAGCTGCAGCGGCACCTCACGAACTTCTTACTGGAGCAGTACTATAGGCATTTTCGAGTGTTTGGATGCACGTCTTTTGTTCATATTCCTGCGCCTAACTGAACGTTCAAGATTGGATTCAGAAGCTGAGGCGACCGGAAGGGAGGCAAGCGAAGTGAGGCCACTTTATAGTCCATAATTTCATAGAGATAAACGGTTCAGCTCCCTTCTAAGCCTTGCCTTTTTTCAGGTAGCTTTCTTACGTCTATTCAGCTAGGGGGCCTTTGGAGTTATCTGCGTCGAGTGTGTCGATTGAAAGAAAGAAGAGAGACAACTCAAATGTCAGCGGAAATAGAAAGAGTCGTGCCGAAAAAGTGGAATTCTTCTAAGATCCATTGCTCGATTTTTCTGCATGCACTGCTTCCAAAATGCAGAGAGACTTGCGAGGACAGCTCCTGGTTTAGTGTAACATCCCGAAATTTCCAAAATGATATTAATTATATTACTTAATAATAGAGGGAAAGTTTACTAGGGTTATCGGGAAATAAATAAATAGAGTAGGAGTTGGTATGGGTCGGGCTAGTGTTGGGTAATGGATATGGGTTATGGACTTGGGTTATGAAAGAAGGAAGGAGAGTCCATGGGCTTAAGCCCATGATCCCTAAATATAAATGCCATTAATCACCATTTAATCCTCATTCTCACATATTCCATACACCACCAAAACACACACGACCCGAACCAAGATCCGAAGGCGAAAACCCGAGCTTGTTGGTGCTGGAACGTCGTGACGGACCAAAACAACATCAAGGCTTAACCGGGTTCGTAGTTCGACTCGTTCAAGGTACGTTTATAGTTAGAAATCATTCGTATAGGTTCGGTTTGATTTGAGAAATGATAGATCTGAGTTTGTATGGTAAAAACGAATCCAACAAAGCTAATCTTACTGAAAATGGTTATGATTTGATGGGTTAATCGATTGATAAAAAGAACCCGTAACCTATATGCCTAAATCGCACCCTTTAAACATCGATGTTAGGTCGATTTGATGGTTGGGGTTTGTAGGCGCTGGTCAGACGATCCCGTGGGTACCTAAATCGAGATATTTGGTTAAGAAACGAAGGTGATTAAGGGATTTAAGAACGAACAGTAGTTGCAGACGACAACTTCACCTGCAAGCTAAGTTCGCCTGATGAACTTCGCCTGCAAGCTAAGTTCGCCTGATGACAACTTCGCCTAAAGCCAAGTTCGCCTGATGACAACTTCGCCTGCAAGCTAAGTTCGCTTAAGGTTGAACTTCGCCTGCAAGCTAAGTTCGCCTGATGACAACTTCGCCTAAAGCCAAGTTCGCCTGATGACAACTTCGCCTAAAGCCAAGTTCGCCTGATGACAACTTCGCCTAAAGCCAAGTTCGCCTGATGACAACTTCGCCTAAAGCCAAGTTCGCCTGATGACAACTTCGCCTAAAGCCAAGTTCGCCTGATGACAACTTCGCCTAAAGTCAAGTTCGATTAGAGAATAGATTAAAACGATAAGTAATAGTAAGCTAATACTAGGCCACCAGATTAGATCAGGCGAGTATTGATACGTGTAACTTATACAGTCAGCCGAGCTCAGTTAAAGAAGGGATTTACAACTATCAGAGGAAGAAGCAGAGTTCAGGTGAGTTTCTAGCCCCATTCCTTGTTATGTTTTCGGGGCTGTGTGCATACTCGATGTGTTGTTAATACATTTATCCTAAGTGATAAGTGTATGCCATATATGATATATGTGATGGATATGAATGATTGCTTGTCGGTACGCGAACGATCTTCGGATATTGCGCGTACTGTCAGGTTAAAAATAAAGGTACAAATATTATATATCAAAGATGTATGAACATTACAAATGAATACTTGTCGGGGCGTGAACGATCTTCGGATATTGCACGTAACGACAAGGGGTATGGTTGTTAAATGAAGGATGTAAAGAACGCCTAGAATGTTTTTATGCTATGATGTAATTATTGTATATGTGAAGTATGTGTATACAGGTGCACGAATGGTATGTGAGTTCTACGTTCGACATAGTAAGTTAGGATGGCAAATCCCTCTAACTTCTGTTGGACATAGACTTGGCAGGTGATGGCGTAGTTAAGGACTGCGTGCCTTATACGTGATGTAGATGATAGATGTAAACGTAGATAGGGACGGTAGGCCTTATACGTGTTATAGGAGATAGACGCCAACGTAGATAAGGACGGCGGACCTTATACGTAACGTAGATAAGGACTGCGGACCTTATACGTAATGTAGATAGGCGTCAGCACAGGAAAGGACTGTGAACCTTATACGTGCTTTAGCATGGGGGAGGACTGCGGACCTCGTACGTGCTATGAATTAGGTTGCAACATAGGAAAGGATCGTGGACCTTGTACGTGTTGTGGATGTATGATGGTATATGGAAGGATCGCGAACCTTGTACGTACCATGAATGGTGAACATAGGTAAGGACTACGGACCTTTTACGTGTTCATGACCTTGAGTACAGGTATAGACGGCGGACTATGAACGTACTCTCGGTAGACTGAGGTTAGTGATTGTAGATATGTATGTATGTATGGTAGTAAGTATGTATGTAGAACAGAAGGGTAACTAGTTAAGTATGGATATGTATCTTCGGATATGTATGTATGTGTATGTATTGTATGGTGTATGATTAACTAGAACTCACTCAGCGTAGCTGACTTTTAGTATGCACGCAGGTGAGTAGGATGAGGCAGCTCGCTTGAGGAGACACGTGGCACTGAATAAGAGGCTGGCATCGGAAGACTCAAGACGTTTAAGTTAAATGTTTCGATTATTTTGAAAGACAAAATGATGTTTTAAGACAAGACGTGGTTTGTTATGAAATGTTTTATGAAAGTTTTTATATTCCGTGAAAGTTTTAATGAACTCTGATTTGTACGAACTGCGTTTATGAGTAAATCCGACGCTAAAGTAGGGCTACCGGGTTCGGGGCCTTACATTTAGATTTCATTAGTTGAAATACCGAATGCTCATACGGGAAAGTTGACTCATGGGTCTGGAACCTGGGGGGTTGCTCCGATAAATCCTTTCTTTCTCGTCCACTCAGGGGGGTGCGGACACACCTGCGCGGATTACAGGTGATTCTGACATCCCAGATAGACTAGTTTGGCATCATTCCCCTTCAGGTCTTTTCTCCTCTGCTTCCTATTGGCATTTTCCCAGAATTCATGGCCAGAAAAGTCCTTGGTGGTCTCTATTATGGAACCAGTGGCTTTCTCGGTTGATTCTCTTCTTCTGGAGATTCCTATACAATAATATTTAGTTGTTCAAAAAAAGAGTTTCACAATCATTTATCAAAATAAATATGGAAGGTCTCTAGAACCTATAAACTGTACGAAAATTAAAGACCTCAGAACTTGACACATGGGTGAAACTTCAAGATTTTAGAGGCTTTATCTGATAGCCGGACCAACCAAGAGACTACTTATCTCATGACACGTGGGCACATGACATATTTCAGAGGAAATGAATATATAAACGTCTTTTAAGGGGAAACGTCTAAAACCTAAAACCAAGACGTTTTCTATGGATAGTCTAAAAATTGTACAGAACGTCCAAAAAAAACGTACGAAAGCATCTAAAATTGTATGACACATAAAAAAACGTACGAAAGCGTCTAGAAATCGAACGAAGCAGCTAAAAACAAACCTAGAAATTTTTTTTGTAAAAGAAATATTTAAAATCGTACGAAACGTCTGGAAACATACATAAACATTTAAAAAAAAGCGGAGTTGGCGTTTGACTTGTCTAAGCCGAAGAAAACGTCTAGGGCTCAGATGTGTCATATGATCTTAGACACTTTATGTGCATATTTAGATGTTTAAGAGAAAACGTCTAGGTTTAGAAGTTTACCCTTAGAATATGTTTGTTTAGACGCTTCCTTCGAAATATGTCGCATGTCACGAAATAAGTTGTTTGTCAATCGGTTAAGCTATCGGATAAAACCCTCTAACGATCAAACGCTTCATTGATTTATCAACTTCTGAGAACCTAAATTTTCATGAAGTTTCTACGTTTTAGAAACCTCCATGTTTATTTTGATAAATGGTTGTGGTACTTATTATGCTCTTTTTTGAATGATCAATAATTTAACGTGCAAACATATTCTTTTGGGGCCATGTTCAGGGTTGACTTTCGACCGCCATGAGACCGTACCCCTTATGCTTGAGAGCCAGATGTATCCGCAAACCCTCACCCCCTATCGAGTTCGAATCCAGAATTAAAGTTATGATCTCTTTCTTCACCTAAATATCCTTAGAACTAGCCCAAGTAAAAACTAAACCCAATATCATATCCACTGAAAAAAGACAAACCTGTTACCAATACACCAACTTCTAGGGTTGATACTTATGCTGATTTTGCAATTTTGTTTCAAGAAATCATTTTTATTTATAATTAATTTTCTAACAGTTACAGGACAAAAGAGAGAGTGTGTTTACTGTGTGACTATGTCCTTGGAAAGCAAAAGAAATTCCATTTATTTGTTTTATTATTAAAATCCATACAAAAAAATTATAAAAAGCAGAGCCGATTAGATAGCAGTCAAAAAGACGAAACTACCCATTTCCTTCTTTAAGTCATTCACATTCTCAGACACCCATTATTATTTTACTCTAAAACAAAATGTCCAAAACCACCCCGTCGCCGGAAACCCTCAAGCCGGACGACTACCGTCATAGTCCCGTCCACTACGCCGTCGCGGTAGGCGACCACACAACTCTCTCACGCATCGTCGCCTCCTTACCACGCCTAGCAAACCCCAAGCGTATTCACTCTGAGTCCGACTCGTTAAACCAAGAGAAACTTTCCGATCAAATCGCCGCCGTACTCAACCGCCGTGACAACCCCAACCGAGAGACGCCGTTACACTTAGCCGTCAGAACCAACGACGCCTTCGCCGCACGCGCACTCGCCAACGCCGGCGCCGACGTGTCGTTACAGAACGCCGACGGATGGAACGCGTTGCAAGAAGCCGTGTGCCGCCGGTGTACGGACATTGTGGCGATACTTGTACAGTACCATCACGTGTCGGCTTGGTCGAAGTGGCGGCGTCGGCTTCCGAGGCTTCTAGCCGTGCTCCGGCGCATGCGGGATTTTTATATGGAGATATCGTTTCATTTCGAAAGCTCGATTGTGCCGTTCGTCGGGAAGATTGCACCGTCGGATACGTATAAGATCTGGAAACGTGATGGGAATCTGCGAGCCGACACGTCGCTTGCCGGGTATGATGGGTTGAAGATTCAACGGGCGAATCAGAGTTTTTTGTTTCTGGGTGATGGTGATGAGAGCTTGGACATTCCGTCTGGTTCCTTGCTTGTGGTTAATCATGACGAACGCAAGATATTTGACGCCTTTGAGAATGCTGGATCGCCGTTGAGTGATTCCAACATCGCTGGATTCTGTGCGCAGACTAGCGTTTACCGTTCAGGTAATAATTACCCGTTTGTCTTCTGTTTTGATGTAAATACTAGTCGGCGGCCGAGATAAATCAAAATTCAAGATTTTGAAGATTTAATTATTGAGTTTTTAGGTCTAGATAATAATAATAATAATTATTATTATTATTGTTATTTTAATTATAGGTTTATAAATTAGGATTGACTTAAATTCTTTGTTTTTTCTTGATACTTTTAATTGTTTTTGTCTGGAATAAACAAATAAAAATCAAGATTCAAGATTTTGTAGATAAAAAGTTTGTTTTGTTTTATTTACGGAGTTATTAGGTCTAGATAATTATTAGTATATTTTTTAGTTTTGGGTTTATAAATAAAATGGGTTTTATTTATTTCTTATTTATTTGTGAAATGTGATTCTTTTTGGGTGCGGAATCAACAAATAAAACAATGTTTGTGTTCGTTTGGTGTTTGATTTTCCAGGAATGGACGTAACGAAAGCCGAATTGTGTGCGAGAACGAACTGGAGGCGACAAGAAAAGATCGAAAGCATAGGCGAGTGGAAAGCTCGGGTTTACGAAATTCACAACGTACATTTCAGTTTCCGATCACGTAAAATCCACACCGATTGCGATGCCACCGGGACTGAGCAACAAGTCATGCCGTTGGAGCTCGAAGAAGACTCGGACGACGGGTTCCTCGTAGCCGAGAATCCACGGTACAGCGTCTCCTCCGATCGCAGGAGACACAGCAGCTTCGTTAGCGGAGACCGAGAGGTTGTTTCGGTTTCGAGAAAGAGTGTTGATATTATACCCGAAGGTAGGCGGAGGTCGCGTGCACCGCCGTCGTTGCCGATGCAGCCGTTGCCGGTGGTGCAACCGCAGACAAAGGAGAAAGAGTATGTTAAGACATTGCTGCCGTCAGTTTGGTTAACGGAAAACTTTCCGTTACAAACGGAAGAGTTACTTCCGTTACTCGATATTTTAGCCAATAAGGTCAAAGCCGTTAGACGGATGAGAGAATTACTAACGACCAAGTTTCCGCAAGGGACTTTTCCCGTTAAGGTAAGGGCTAAATTTGTCATTTCAGAATTCCCAGTATATCATATTTTTGTATATTTTTATGTAATTAATAAGACAAAAAGAAGAAAAAAAGGAGGATTGGTGGGAACCATTAGATCTGAGAACACATAGCCATGCGTGATCCAATAGTTCTCATGAGTACTTGTTGTGCATCAAAATTGAAAATTAATTTTTAATTAAAATATAATATTAAACATAATTTAATTGTTTAGAATGTTAAGTTGGTCTTTCCCAAAAAAAAGAACTCGACAAAGTGGGCCCACATCAAAGTACTTTGAGTGGGTCCCTGGTAAAATATTCATTATTCATATATGTCTTTAGACATGTTTAAAGTTACCTACTTTCCCTTTTTTGATCCTAGAAACATATAGTACTTGTGGGGACTAGATTGACTAGCTTTTTACTTGATTAATCTTGGTGTTGGGTGTTGAATCTTCATATGTTGGTTTGATTTTAGGTGGCGATTCCGGTGGTGCCGACCGTGCGAGTAATAATAACTTTTACGAAGTTTGTTGAGCTTCAACGACCAGAGGAGCAGTTTTTTGCACTTGTTTCAAGTCCACACCAGTTCATTGATTTTGGAAGAAACAATGGATATGATGTTGTTGTTAGTGATGATGATGATGATAATAATAAAAAAGGGAACCATCGTAGTTCGGTTTCCACTTCTTGGTTGTCAAGGAATGGTAGTCGGTCTGGACTCCCGACTCTTCAAAAGGGGAGCCCACAACAAGTGGTGGACCCTTTTGTTGTACCGGTTGGATATGCGTGGAGCAGTTTTGATGAAAAAGGGAAGCAATTGAAGAAATCGAAGTCTACGAGTAGGAAAATCAAGTGAATGTAATATGTAACAAGATTTTTATCGATGGTTAAACTTGTTTGCAACATCTTTTATTGTAGTCGTAGGGCTTATGCTTTTGTACGCAAACAACAATGAACCTAGGGGTGTTCATAAACCGTCGAAATTGACCGAATTGTCCAAATCGAAAAAAGTTGATCGGTTTTGTTGGTTGGACATGTGTATGATCCGGTTTGCAGTTTGGGTTTAATGGTTTGATGGTTTACAGTTCGGTTTACGATGTGGAATTTATACTGATTGTGTAAACCGAGCCGGCCTTTTAACATTTATTTATTTAATTATTTTTTTTAAAAATATATATGAACAATCCATGCCTCTTTTGAATTTAGTACAATAAGTATGCTGCTGTAGTAATTTCTTTTTTGGTCTAAAACTATATAATTGGCAAAACAAAATTGTTAACCATAAAACCTGTGCAATTCTGCTGGATTGGCTTGCATATTTTTAGACTATAGTTTTCGGCGTGGCTCAAAATTATCGTCAAAACTAGTTAAACTGGACTGTGAAAACTCTTAACTGAACCTTGTATGGCATCTTATTATTAGGCGTGGTAATTAGACATGTCACGTCATAGAGTATTAATTTTTTACACTAAATGAAAACAAAACAAACTTCTAAGTTCTAACTCGTAAACACACCCATATAACCTTTGTGAGTGTAAAATATCAAATTTAGTATTAAACTAAATTAATTTTTCGGACCCGAAATACTTCTTGTTTATATAATTTATAGTTTTTTATTATAGACCATTTATTATATAATTTTTGCTTTTGGTCAATATCTGATAACTGGAGCAAGAATTTTATACCAACAGGAAGAAAACAAGAAAATAGTATTACTTGTGTGAACTTGTGATGCTAAATTTATTGGGCCTAAGTTAAGGCTGGGCTGATTTTATTAAGCAACAATCCTTAAAATGATTTTGGGTTCCAATAAAAGTCTTGTTTCAATTTTAGTTGGCTGACAAGTAGAGATGTTCAAAACGGTTTGGGACTAGGAACCGGAACCGGTTCCTAACCGGTTCCTATATTCAAAACACCATTTTAAACCGGTTTCAGGCTCGAACCGGTTAGGGAACCGAACCGGTTCTCCCACCCTCGGACCCCTAACCTATCTAACCGGTTCTTACCGGTTCCTAACCCGGTTCCTGTACTTACAGTGTAAATTTTTTTTTTTCGTTCTTCGTTTGCGATTTGGATTCTAAACTACGATTCGTATTTGTATAGCATGAAAAATAAACAAAACAATTAACATAAAATTCATTTTATTTACTTTAAGAAGTTCAAAAAAAAAAAAGGTTACATGTTTTAAAATCTTCAAAAACAACTAACAAAACATTAAACTTATAAATATAAAGTTGTGACATATTATTTCTAGAAAAACCTTTTTGTTCGTCGTAATTATTGAGCGGCGACTTCTTCCTCGGTATTACTTGTAGAAATGCCTTCTTGTTCGTCGTGCACTCGAACATCAAGTGGTGTTTCATCTTCGAGAGTGGTTACGTGTTGAATACGATCGATTGAGTCCAAGTGATCCTTTAAGCAAATGCACATCTCCACAGACTCCGAATTTAGTCTTGTTCTTCTCACCGATATTACCCTGCCACTAAGAGAAAAAGCGGATTCCGAAGCTACCGTAGAAGCTTGGACGGTTAGTAAATCACGGGCCATGGTGGCAAGAATCGGAAACTCGGTTTCCTTTATCTTCCACCAAGCCAAAACATCAAAAGTGCCATATTCCTCTTCGGATAAACCGGTAGAGTAATCATTTGCACTATACCTTCCTAGTTCACTTGAAGGGGTGTTACCCCTTTGTTTTTTAGCCGTTACGTTGCGAACGGTGTTCATAAGGCTAATCATGGGATCTCGTACTCTAGTAACACTTGAATTTGATGAAGACCCCCCCGGCATAGGCATGTGTATGTTTGACCCATATTTATTTAAATAAAAGCCATACATAAGTTTAAAATTCAAGTTAAAATAATTTTTTGCCTCTGTTGAAAAGTTTGGGTTAACTTCATGCATATCTAAGGCTGAAAAAATTTCGTCTATCAAACATTCAACCCCCGTAACATTTAACATTGGGTTTAAAGAGTCGGCGCAAGTAAAAACCGGTGGCAATTCAAGAAAGTATTTTTTTAATTTAAACTTCATTGGTAATATGATGTTTGAAAACATTGGACTTTTATTTTCAAATTCTTTAAGATTGTTAACCATTAAAAATAACTCCGAAAGAACCAAGGGACTTGTCGGATAATACGTTCCCGATAGTTTCGTAGTTGATGTTTTATAAACTTCAAGAAAAGTCGATAAGTCATTGATAATTTCCCATTTCTCATTTGAAAAGGGGATTGCCAAATCATTCTCGGCAAGACTAGAATGAAACATTTGTAAAGTTTCTCTTTGTTCCAAAGCACTTTGAAACATTATGCAAGTGGAATTCCATCGATGAGGTACATCCCAATTAGCTCCCAAAGCTTTTCTTCCCGTATCTTTACAAAATTTTCTATATTCCATTTGTCTTTTTTTACTTTTCTTAAAAACTTCATGTATCATTAGTCTAAAATCGTTTATAACCGATGTAACCTCATCCGAAGCAAGTCCGTCTTGCACGATTAAATTAATGATATGTGCAACACACCTTGAGTGAAAAAATACACCATTGCAAATCGGCGTATATTTTAATTTTAATTTATCAACCGCCGATGTATTATTCGACGCGTTATCAAATGCCATTGAAAATATTTTATTTTCTAGTTTATAAGTTTTTATAACATAATCTAAAATTTCAAACAAATTATCTCCCGTATGTGGATACTCAAAGAGTTCGAAAGCAATGGTGCGTTTCATCATTTCCCACGATGACGGGTCTACCCAATGAGCGGTGACACAAAGATAAGATTCGGGTAGACCATGTGGAGCCGACTAAACATCACTAGTTAAGTTTATTCCCGTATTTATATTTTCAAAATATGCAATTAGTACCTCTTTGGCCTTCTTCCACAATTTTAAACAATAACGTTTAAGAGTATGACGACTTAAGTGAGTGTATTGTGGTTGAAGCGTATCTCGAATCATGGCGGTTAAGCGAGGGTTGTCGAAGTGGCTAAACGGCAAAGCTTCTTGAATCACAAACTTCGCCATACGATCTTGAACTCGATCAATTTGGTATGTAAATATTCCGCCTTCACTATCCATTTGCGTTTGTTGCGAATCGACGTTCTTTTTCAACGCCTTGCAATACGGTTTTTCGATGTGTTTATTCAAATTTGAATTCGAAAGTGGGTTTAAATAAACCCCACAAAACTTGCACCGAGCCTTCAATGAATGGTCACTCAATTCAACCAAATCCCAATTGCACCAAATCTCTTGATTACGATTATGAGGTACAATACGAACGAAACTTGGTTCGGCGTTGGAACCTTGACCAACCGATGATTGTGAGGCAGCCATAACAACAAATATGAATATAGAAGAAGAGAAAACAAGAGATTAGAGAACTCAAAACGTTGTAATAGCGTTTTTTTGTATTTTTTTGCGTTTGGGTTTGCGTTTTGAGTGTTGTGATGAACCCATGACACCAAATACCTATTTATACTAGTAGTGGGGTGCTTGGGGGAGCCAAAAAACGGCTATTTTTGACCCCAACGGTCAAAAAACGGCCAAAAAAACGATTTCCAACGGCTATAATCGATCCAACGGCTAGAACCGGTTTCTAACCGGTTCCGGATGGTTCGGTTCCAGAACCGGTTCCGGTTCGGTTCCGGTTCGGTTCCGGTTCTTACCCGCCCCCACTCAGAAATGCAAGAACCGGTCACGGATCATCAGGTTGAATCAGATAGGGTCCGGTTCCTACAAAAAACGGGTAGGAACCGGTTCGGGTCCACGAACCGGTTTCGTTGATCAACCCTACTGACAAGAACAGATAGAGAACATAGTCAAATTGTCAAGCAACGTGTATATTGGTCGGAATGGTGACAAATAAAGTTATTTTCTTATTTCGTAAATAGTAGGGTAGGGATGAGATTGGGACAGTATATGTATCTGTTATCGTACATATACCTGATTATACCCGTACCAAAAATCAATTAAAACATGTATCAATACTCGTACCAAAATTTTCGGTATAGTACGGGTACCGTTTTTGTACCATTTTGCTTTTCTATTTCTGAATCTTCGACGATCTTGAAACCGGTACCAGTACGAGTAACAAATAACCTGAATTAGTCCAGGTATTGGTACTTGCACAGGCACGTGACGAGCACCAAATTAGTATAAGTACCAAATTGGTTGTCAATTTAGTGATAAGATAGTATTGAAGAACCCTAATTCGGTCGCCAACTTTAAGTGATTTGTTTGTTGGTTCAAGTCTTGAATGTTATATTATTTAATATTAAAGAAACGCTTGGTACTTTTTCAGTAATAACATGGTTGGAGAATTTATTTTATATATTAAATATGAAGAATCCAAATTAAACCCTTATATATTCCAAAAAGGTACAAAATACCAAACGTACCCGTACCCGATTGCACATGTACCGAAATTTAATTAAGAGTACCAATAACAGTTCGAATAGGCTAAATCGATACGAGTACGCGTACGATACAAATACGAGTACAGATATTTGAGACAAAATGCTCATCCTGATAGCAGGGGCAAGATCTATTATGAAATTGGTGTAAACAGTTATTTTTGATAAAAAAAGAAAGAAAGAAAGAAATTATTTATTCTAGAAACTTTCATACAACCAAATCGGTGAGTATGTGTTTTGTCTTGTGTGGTCTTGCTCAAACTACGTAGAGTTTGATTTCATAATGGTGTAAGGTACTCATAGATCTTTGCTTTTTGTATTTGTGATTTGGTGGAGTTGCATATATTTTCTTAGCTTTCTAAAGATAAATCAAAAGTTTTTCATGCGATTTATTTGGTCACGGCTTGGTGCTTTTGGAAGAGGAGGAATACTTTGGTCCATAGCGGGATCCCAGTCCATGTCTCAAGTTTGGTGGAAGAAATAAAGGTGTTAGATTGATTATCTATGGATTAAAAGTAGGTTGTGAAAGGTTGGCTTATCTTGGGAGGATTGGTGTTGTTTTTGGGTGTTTGTGGGTGGGTTTGGTGTTTTGAGGTACAATTTTATGTTGTTTTTGTGGTGGTGTGTGGTGTTCTTGGTGATTGTATTGGTGTGTCTAGCTTCTTACTAGCATTTTTAATGAAATATTTGTTGGCCGTTAAAAAAAAGTTAAATAAATTTTCATACCGACAAACAAAAAAATAAATTAAACTAAGATATATAAATCGTAAGAGAGAAATCTATACTTATCAACCAACCAAACTCGGTTATAGTTTACTACCACAAAGTATAAAACATGATATTTAATGACTACGACGCTTAATTTTCTTGCAAGTATAACATCTATATACAAAATGGTATTTTGGCTTAGCGACAACAACATGCTAGATTAGTGTTTACCTTTTTAAATGATAAGGGTTCTAATCTTGTGATGATAAAAAATGTAATTTAAAAGTTGAGTTAGAAAGTATATGAGTTGTTTCAAATAAAAGTATAATGTTTGTATTCATTATGAGTTTTATAGCCCTTATCCTTAGACATATCATACATTAGTATACACTATTAAAAACATGCTTCAAAACTGTCATGCTTCGGTACATCAAGTCCTAAAAATTAAAATGAGACCGCTAGATCACCTTTACTGAATCATTAAAAACATTATTTAGAACCTACTACGACATGACTTAGTCAACAGAAAATGAGTACAACACGCGTAATGCTCAAGCACAAACAAATTCATGTCTTTTCGGCTATGTTAATGGTCTTGCTAAGTGAGTGAAAAAAATGCAGCCACATCACCACCACGTACATAAGACGGGCTTCACTTTCCACGATCACTAAAATGTGTAATGTTATCAATTAGAAATTAAATAGAGAAACCAAAAGTGTGAGTTGAATGAACTTGATTGGTAGCTTGAAAATAGTTAAACAAACAAACAACCCCACTCTTGTAAAAGCTTTCATCCACAAAGCAAAAACGCCCAACTCGGCGATGTTCCACACCTGTGGAACTGACCTGGCACAAGGGTGTGAGCACATCACACACAAGCATTAGTTTAGAAAACCACTTGACTTAATCTGGTGAGCATCGGTTTTTCCCTTTTAATTTTCCACATACCATATATTGATAATAACTTTGGCATGATGGTTTTGAACCTTCACCCTTACACTGTGTTCCCGAGTTTCATTTAACTAAGGAAAGGGAAGAAAAAGGAGGGATGAAAAACATATGTTGTGTTCCCGAGTTTCATTTAAGAAAGGAAAATAAAGGAAAATATAAAAGAGGTGTTCCAGAGTTTAATTTAAAAAAAGAAAAGGAGGGGAGGGAAGAGAAAATAATAAGTAAAATAAAAGATTTGTATCTTTTCAAATTGGAAAGATTATGAAGGAAAATAAGTTGAAGAGAGAGAGAGAGAGAGAGAGAGAGAGAGAGAGGAGATACCAAAAGAAAAGATAAGAAGAGAAAATTTTCTTTTCCTTGGCTTTCTTTTCTTAAATGAACTCGGGAACACAGCGCAAAGATCACGGCCGAGTCCTATGTTTGTTCTATAATGCATGCAATTTATATGTGTTCGGTTATCGATCTTTGCTACACACTCTCGCTTGACATCATACTTCTATAAACTCGAAAACTACCAATTCCACCAAACAATGTAATACTATTTAGCTAGAATGACCAATATAATGTCAAATCTTCCGGAATTAATTTATGAAACAACTGGTTCCAACTAACAATACAGTATGTGGATTGTGTATTTGTAGACAAGAAGAATGCCTATTCGAAGACACACACTTGGGAAAGATGGAGATGCAATTAAAAATTAGGACATTCATACAATAATTATAATATTTATCATCGACGATTTATAGGTGAAAACTAAGTCACTATCTTTTTCCCACCGGCAACTATGTTAATATGTTGGTGGAAATCTTATTTTTACCATAAGCGGAAAAATAACAAATTTCCACCGACAATACCTAAAAAGCTTGGGAGAAAATTTAACTTTACCTTTATCAACTACTATTCCAACGAAAGTGTGTTGAACCGAAAACGACAAAACAGACTGTCCAAAATCTCTTCCAAATTTTAACCACATTATTGATACCTCGACAATTATGTTAAACGAGACGATATTTAAGGGCGGTACGGTAAATCTCATGGGGTGGCTTGGAGGAGATTTAAATAATAATTCGTTTATTATTTATTAATAAGTTTGTCTTACTTTTTATTAAATTAGTCTTATCCTAAACCTATTTGAGTTAGATTCAAATTGTGTATTTGAATACGAGTAGGACTCGAATTAAGGGTGTTATATAAACCCTGGTTCACATAGGTTTATTAAGTTTTTCGTGTGTCGTTTTCTTAATAATATTGAGTTGTTTCTGTTCGTCAAAAAAGTCTTTGTCGCCACTGTGATTGCAAGTTGAAAAAGTGCAGCACATAAAAGCCTTTTTATTCTTTGTTCCTTCTTGTACGTACAGGAGATACAAACCAAAAACAAACAATAATTGTTTGGTCATCTGCATATTCAACTTTTGCCTCTGTTCCTTATTTCTTTGTTGTGCGTACAGCAACAATAAGAAGAAAACAATATTTATTTTGTGTTCTACACATTCAAGTTAGTTCTTGATTGTTAGTCATCGGCTCCACTGTTATATTCAACAAGTGGCATCAAAGCCGGTCATCGAACGTCAGTACGTAATCGAGTTTAGTCGATCGAAGTGGTGAGAAAAGAAGCCGACGAAGAAGGAAACGATGGCCGATACGTCGTTTGTCGCCGGAATCAAGCGTTTGAACCAAACTAATTACCGGGTTTGGTCGACATGTGTTATGTCATACCTTCAAGGTCAGGACCTTTGGGAGGTAACCAACGGGACCGAAACGCAGGTGCCAAGAAACGACACCGGAGGTGCCATCGGGAAGTGGCGAGTAAAAGTCGAGAGAGCGTTGTTCGTGTTAAAAACAACAGTCGAAGAGGAGTTGTTAGATCACTTTCAAGAATCCGAAACACCGAAGCATGCATGGGATATTCTTGAACGACTATTCACGAAGAAAAACGACACCCGATTACAACTTCTTGAAAACGAGTTGCTTTCGGTTACTCAGAAAGATATGACGATTCCAAAGTACTTCCATAAAGTGAAATCGCTTTGTCGCGAGATTGCCGATTTAGATCAGCAATCAAGGATCGGAGACGCGAGGATGAAACGGATTATTATTCACGGGTTGAGGCCGAAATTTCAGTCGTTTGTCGCTGCTGTTCAAGGTTGGCCAAATCAACCGTCACTCTCGGAATTTGAAAATTTATTATCCGGACAGGAATCCTTAGCCAAACAGATGGCCGGTGTGTCGGTCTCCGCTGTACCGAAGCAAGAAAACGAGGCGTTGTTTGCGGGAAAAGGAAAAGGAAAGTTCAAACCCAACCACGGTTACAACAAAAAGAAACCGTGGGATCGAAATAAACCCGTGGAACAAAACCAACAGGAAGGAAGCGTTGATCGAAAGAATTGGAACCGCAATAAAAAGGGTAAACATCCGTCGTTTAAAACTTTTAAGTGTTATAATTGTGGCATGCGAGGGCACATCGCAAAGTATTGTACAGCGAGTGCAACTGAAGAAGGAAACGCCGCGACAACGCAAAATCGAACTGAAGAGCCTTGGGATGTCGAGGCCCATTATGCCGGAATTGGAGAAGTTCATGCGTTAACGGCTATGGTAAAACCCTCTTTAAATTTATTAAATGATTGGATTGTGGATTCGGGTTGTTCGAATCACTTAACAGGTGAAAAGGAGCGGTTAAAGAACCCGGTTAAGTACGAGGGTAATCAGGTGGTAGTTATAGCCGATGATTCGCGACACGGCATAGCTCATATCGGTGAGGTTGATCTCTCACCAGATTCCGAGGAAAGTGGTTTTGTTCTTAAAAATGTGTTTCATGTTCCCGGTATGAAAAAAAACCTGTTGTCGGTTCCTCAAATCACCGACACCGGACGATATGTTCTGTTCGGGCCAATCGAGGTGAGTATTTTCGATAAGTTCAAAACTAAATCCATACCGGTGGTTCAAGGGAGAAAGAAAGACTCGGTTTATGTATTGTCTGCCGGGACTTCGTACGTTAATAAGGTGAAAAGAAATCTAAAGGCAGATCTGTGGCATCAACGTTTAAGCCATGTCAGGTATGATAAACTTCAATTAATCATTAAAAAGAAGTTAATGGCGGGAATACCCGAACTCGAAGTAAAAACGGATGTGGTGTGTGGCGGGTGTCAGTTTGGAAAGGCTCATAAGCAACCGTTTGAGAACTCTAGTTATCGAGCTAAAGCCCCCCTCGAGCTAGTTCATACCGATGTGTTCGGTCCGGTGAAACAACCGTCAATTAAAGGTATGAGTTATATGATATCATTTATTGATGATTATTCGAAATATTTGTGGGTATATTTCATGAAAGAGAAATCCGAGGCATTTGAACGTTTCAAAGATTTCAAGTTAGAAGCCGAACGGGATCTAAAGAGGAGCATCGAGTGTCTTCGTTTCGATAACGGAGGCGAGTATACATCCCGTGAATTTTCTTTGTTTCTAAAAGAAAATAGATTTAAACGCCAACTAACGTGTTCTAATACTCCCGAGCAAAATAGGGTTTCGGAGATAAAGAATCGCACCCTAACCGATATGATTGGAAGCATGATGCACAACAAGAATGTACCGGGAAGATTTTGGGCGGAGGCAATGAGTACCACTGCGTTTATAAGTAACCGATTGCCACAACAAGGAATGGTTTACGTGTCACCATACGAGAAGATGTTCAAAATCCAACCGAATGTTAGTTACTTTCGAGTCTTTGGATGTGTGTGCTACGTGTTCATCCCGGGGCATCTCAGACACAAGTTGGAGAAAAAGGCAACGAGATGTATTTTTGTTGATTACGATAACGAAAAGAAAGGGTGGCGATGTTGTGAGCCGAGTACCGGGAGAATTTATGTGTCTCGGGACGTAATATTTGATGAAAACTCATCATGGTGGTCACCAAGTAAGGAAGTCTTGCCCAACACACGTGACCTACAAAAAGAGTATGATGAGTATGTTACGGTTCAGGTTTGTGGCAACGATCTAGAAGAACAATCTGAACAAACACTTAACACTGAACCTGTTTCAGGAACACGAAACGGGCCACGTTCTGATCCATGGCGAACCGGGTCGTTAGTTAGTCAAACAAATGGTCAAACCAGCACCTCAGCTGTACCAGTTAATACCGAAGGTGATGTACCGGCTGTCCGGAGGTCCGAACGGGTTAGTAAACCGAACCCGAGGTATGCAAACGTCGCGTTACTTGTTAGTCAAGAAACTGAACGTGAACCCGAAACCGTAGAACAAGCTGTACGAGATCCTAAGTGGATGGAAGCAATGAAAAAAGAGTTAGATGCTTTAGCTAGTAACGAGACATGGCATCTTGTTCCGAAGCCGAGTGATGTAAAACCGATTTCGTGTAAGTGGGTTTTTAAAATTAAAAGACGGGTCGATAGAAAGATATAAGGCTCGATTAGTGGCACGGGGTTTTTCCCAGGAGTACGGGATCGATTATGAAGATATGTTTAGTCCCGTAGCTAAACTCGTTTCGGTTCTAGTAATTTTAGCTATTGCCGCGTGCAAAGGTGGGATTTATGGCAAATGGATGTGAGTAATGCGTTTCTGTATGGAGATTTGGATCGGATAATATACATGGATCAGCCGGGAGGTTTTGCAAGTCAAAATTTTCCTAATTATGTTTGTCAGTTAAAAAAAGCAATTTACGGCTTAAAACAGTCACCGCGGGCCTGGTTCGGTAAGATTGGTGAGTTTTTGGAACTCAACGGATTTGTTCCTACAATAGCTGATACCAGTGTGTTCGTCCGAGCCGAAGGTGACAGGACCGCCGTTGTCCTGTTTATGTCGACGACTTAATTATAATCGGTGATTTAGTCTATGTGGTGGAGCAGTTAAAAACGAATTTGTGCACTCATTTTTTCATGAAAGACTTGGGAAACTTAAAGCACTTTTTGGGTCTTGAGCTTGAGTACGAGAATGATGGGTTTATACTTCACCAAAATCGGTATGTCGTTAATCTTTTGGTGAAATTCGGTATGGAAAGTTGCAAACCGATACAGGTACCCATGGAACCAAACGGGTCTCTTCGAGCCGAAGAAGGAAAAGTGTTGGAAGAAGTAACCATGTATAGGCAAATAATTGGAAGTCTTATTTATTTGACCTTGACTCGACCCAACATTGCGTATGTCGTTAGTGTGCTTAGTAGATTCGTTCAAGCCCCAAGAAAACTGCACCTTGAAGCTGCTCGGTTAGTGTTGCGGTATGTGAAGTCGACTCCAAGTTATGGTGTTAAGTCTAAGAGGGAGTCGAGTATGGAATTAATCGGGTTTTGCGACGCCAATTATGCTAAAGATCCGGACACGAGACGGTGTACAACCGGGTATGTTTTCTTGATTGGATTAAGTGCTGTTACATGGTGCAGCAAAAGGCAGCCTACCGTTTCACTTTCGACTACCGAGGTGGAGTATCGGGCTGCGACTATGGCTGCGCAAGAGTGCGTGTGGCTGGTTCGTTTTCTAAACGAGTTAAATCAAGGTAAGAATGAGAAGGTAACCTTGTATGGGGATAATGTGTCTTCAATCTTATTGGATAAGAATCCCACGTTTCATGCGCGTAGGAAACAAATTGAAGTTCATTATCACTTTATTCGTGAGAAAGTGTTAAATGAAGAAATTGATTTTAAATACGTTAACACGTTGGAGCAAGCTGCTGATATGTTCACAAAGAGTTTGCCAAAAGAGAAGCTTTTGAAGTTTTGTACTCGCTTGGGAATGAAGGAAGCAAATATCGAGAGGGAGTGTTAAACGAGACGATATTTAAGGGCGGTTCGGTAAATCTCATGGGGTGGCTTGGAGGAGATTTAAATAATAATTCGTTTATTATTTATTAATAAGTTTGTCTTACTTTTTATTAAATTAGTCTTATCCTAAACCTATTTGAGTTAATTCAAATTGTGTATTTGAATACGAGTAGGACTCGAATTAAGGGTGTTATATAAACCCTTGGTTCACATAGGTTTATTAAGTTTTTCGTGTGTTGTTTTCTTAATAATATTGAGTTGTTTTTGTTCGTCAAAAAAGTCTTTGTCGCCACTGTGATTGCAAGTTGAAAAAGTGCAGCACATAAAAGCCTTTTTATTCTTTGTTCCTTCCTGTACGTACAGGAGATACAAACCAAAAACAAACAATAATTGTTTGGTCATCTGCATATTCAACTTTTGCCCTCTGTTCCTTGTTTCTTTGCTGTGCGTACAGCAACAATAAGAAGAAAACAATATTTATTTTGTGTTCTACACATTCAAGTTAGTTCTTGATTGTTAGTCATCGGCTCCACTGTTATATTCAACAAATTAGACTAGATGTTTTTGTTGGTTAGTATTCGTTTGTGGTAGTTCTTTTTACTGGTTACAAATATTTACACTTTTACTTTTTATTTTAGTTTCTCAGGATCCATCGAATGCCGGTGTAGGTTAAACACTTTTCTAGAAGTGAACATTGTAATTGCTGATTGATGACGGGGGTAGTCCAAGGAATTTTGATAAAATGGCTTTCACACATTAATGATAAAAATGTTAGAATGTTAAAAGGTCCGTTTCCCGCACGATTTAGGTAAACAAGTACGTGAACAGTAAGCACGTGCAATAGTACCACGTCAAATCACTGTTCACATCACTGTTCCCTCTGAACAAGGGACATGCTCAGAAAAAGTAATATTATTATAATCATTAACCAACGGTCAAAAGCTTCCCGCCCATAAAAGGTCAACCCTCTAGGAAACTGGAGGTTAACTATTTTACCCACTGGACAAAAGGCTTGCATCTCTCCCTCTATAAAAGGATGACCTAGCCATAAACAAGAATACACTAGATTGGGGAGTTAACATATACTCTCTAATCTTCTCTTCTTCCTTGAGAAACTAGCACTTTGCTCGTTTCTTTCTTACTTCACAAACATCATAGCTTCACCAAGAACTTCATCCAAAAACCGGTTCTAAACGTCACGGTCTTGGATCTCCGGTGAACAATAACAATAACAACTAAACTAGTGAACCTCTCTCTAAGTTTTGCAAACGTAGAGGGACACCACAACCTGCGCTAGGTTAACTGGAACCCTTGAAACCTGTTAGCCTAACCAGTCTATTCACTATTATTGATCTTATAATTGTTGTAGCAACACTGATAATATACTTTGATGTATTAGGTATTCATGTATGTTTTTGTTTGTGTATACCTTAAAAGGTTGAGTAGTAAAAGCAAAGTCTTTATATTATCATATACATCAACTAACGCTTTTATACGTATATGTGACAAAAATATAGATTTGACATGAGTCTTCGACCTTATATTTCCATATGCATATGCACATGTTCACGTGTTTATATCTTTAATTAAAAATACTTTAAACTTATTTTCTTTGTCAGTAGAGGTGTTCAAACTCGGATATCCGGAGTTTTGAATACCAGTCAATTCGGATAATGAATTTCACTATCCGAATTCATATATGAAATTTATGATATCCGTTCGGATAGTGAAACACATATCTGATTTTTAAAATAATAAAAAGGAAAAGACAATTTCTTTCTCCACTTTGTTAGCATCCGTTCACACTAGACCTTCCAGGTTTTGCTTCATATAAAAGACTAAAGCATTAATAATATGAAACATCAAAAGAACCTAAACTCAACAAAGACATTTATGAAACCAAATCAAAGCAGGTTGGACTCCACAAGTTTATATCCCGATTTACAAGCAGGTCGACTTTGGAGACTTCACATTATGAGTCAATGATTAAAATTAAGGGTAACAACAATCTTGACGTAAACCATTTCAAATGGGTCAATTTGGGTTATTTTAAAATTATATGAGTTGGTTTCGGTCAGAGATTTAACTAAGTGAGTTAACATTAATGGTCATTAGAAATTCCATCTTGTTATTTTCGGGTCAAAATGGGTCGACATATTCAAAGAAATTGGTCGATTTGGGTTAATGTCATTCAGATAGGAATGGATTTTCGCATGAAGCATGTTTCGGCACGAAACGGGTTTTAAATTGGAACAGGTTCGGTTCAGGTTTCAAGCCAACACGAGTTTTCACACGGGAAGGGTTGACTTTTGGTTTATTTTTGGTCGATTTCGGACTCGTTTTTGTTTTTTTTGTTTCGTTTTTTATTTGTTTTAATTACTTTCTTTTCGTTTTGATCGATTTTTCGGATTTCGATTGATTTGGTTTGGTTTTCGCTTTTTGTTTCATTTTCGTCGATTTTTTCAGTTTCGGTTCGATTTCTCGATAATTTTTTATGGAACAAGAACAACGGAAGAAACATATTAGTGTTTTTACATTTTTTGCTTATTATTTATATTTTGAGTTATTATCAAAAATTTTTCAAAAAAAATAATACAATAATTATAACTCAAAATATAAATAAAAAACAAAAAACCTAAAAAAACTAAAATTTTTCCGCCTTATCCTCGCTCTCGCAAAAAAAAAAAAAAAATGAAATCTGTTTGACCCGTTCCGGACCAAACCTGTTCCGACCAAACCAAAACAACCCTTTTTTAATTGACCAATTCTAACCTGAAGAAACACTAAATGACCCCGGGCAGATTACGGATAATCTGGGGGTTAAATAGATGTTTCCCACGAGGGGTTAGACCCGGCAAAGATGGTTCTTCTGATAACCTGCAAAACAGACACCGTGAGCTCGTCACTGAGAAAGGGGGGACCTCCTTGTGACCACCCTCCGGCGTGAGAATCAGACTAGATTGCTCTTGAATATAAGTGTATATTAAGAGATTGCTAGAGCAGATATCAGGAATAAGATATAAGATACAAGATAAGATGAGATGATCATACCATTTGGGGTATTTATAGCCGAAGGTAGGTTTCCAAGAAGGTGTAGCCGGCTGAATAGTATTCCTGTTCTACCAACTGTGGCCTACGCACGTGCCATGCTGGTAGTTGGTGGGTAGGCAGTGGCCGACAGTGACCAGGCCTGCTGTGTACTATTCCTTTTCCACCAACTGCAGGCTATGCACGTGGTATGACAGGAGTTGGTGAGTAGGCAGCGGCTAATAGTGACCTACAGTACAAGAGCATGCTTCTCGCCATACTGTTGTCAATGAGCTGTCGTATCTCTGGTCAGATCTTTTGCCCATACCTCGTCAGTTACAGTACAAAAGATCCTCCAGTATCGTACGGACTGGCTCATTTGGGCGGGAGTATTCCCCCTCCCGCCTTTGTGCGGGATTGTTCCCGGCTTTGCTCATTCCTTCAGGTGACTACTGAATTATTGAGAGCTAAGTGCCTTGTGCGTGTAGCCTTGCTGCGCGGGTGGCCTTCCCTGATGGCTTGTATCCGCAGCTGCGGGAACAGGCGGAGTACTTCACCATTGGGAGGCATTTCCTGCGGGAACAGCTTGCGTACTGCGCGTAAGGACGTCACGTCTCTGAGCACGGTGGGTCCTGCGGATCCAGTTGGTTTCTGCGCAGACGTCTCTCTTCAAGGTGAGTCCTGCGGGTCCAACTGGGCTCTGCTGGGACCTACCTCTTCAAGTCCCCTCAGTCCAATGTTCTTCTCATGAATGTTTAATAAGTGAGGTGAACTTTTGGACTTAAGCAAAGGGTTTTTGAAAAGGGTTTAGTTTTAAGGTTTTCCATGGGGATTCTTCCCGCGGAAGTCCTAATGTCACTTGCAGAAATTCCCGACTTTCTTGCTTGATCTTTGGGTATGATGCGGGTAGGTCTGTAACCTCCTCGCAAGTCAGGAGCGTTGAGTCCCACTTGTGTGGATTCTCCATGAGGTTTTGGTAGTTTTGAACATAGTGATCAATTATGTTAAAACCACCAATTCCATCTTGGAGCTTCAAACAATATAGTTCTCGACGTTCCCGCTATGCGGGGATGTTATTCCCGTTTCCGCAAGCATGGCCCAGAAGATCCTTCTTGGTTTCAATTCCCTGCGGAGCGCTATGTATGTGAAGGGTTTTGCCTTGACACTGTACCCGCACTCGTCTTACGGTTACTTTACTTCCAAGGTATTCCTGGCGTCAATTCCCTGCGGGTGCTAAGTATGTGAAGGGTTTTGCCTTAACACTGTACCCGCACCCATCTTATAGTTACTTGGTCGCCGAGGTATTCTTGGCTTCAACTCCCTGCCGGTTGCTAAGTATGTGAAGGGTTTTGCCTTAACACTGTACTCGCACCTGTCTTATTGTTTCTTGGTTGCCAAGGTAAGGGGTATTTTCCCGCTTACTTTTGAATCTTTTTGAAATTTTGAAATTCGAAGAGTTGGTGAAAGGATAAGAACAGTCCAAACTGTTGAAACGTCGTCCGACGGTTTCTTCTGACTGTGTCAGGACGTGCAGGAAGTTATGGCGACGTGACAGTACATGGTCATTCCAGACGCTTTTTCAGGCGCGTGGGCGCGATTTTTCGGGCGCGTGGCCGCGAAATTAATGGCACGCGTCCTTTCAACAGCTGTTGCCAGCTTGCACTTTGCCACGTGTCATAGTTTCATTGCACCTGTGATTTCTCTCTCTTCCGCATTAAATTCATCGCATTAATTGCGATGAGTATATAAAGGGGAAGAGGGTCCTTTGTAATTCACACTTTCACTCTTCTTGTAAACGATTTCCGGCGAATACTTTCTGCCAAGCATTCTCCTGAAATCATTCCTTTACCTCCAAACCATGTCTTCTACTCACGATTTCGAAGCTGCTGCCGAGGAATCTGACGTGCACGTCGAGATCCCGACGTCTACTTCTGATAAAGACGATAAGAGCACTGCTGGCGAATGCCAGTGTGCTCTTCCCACTGAGCTTTTTCAGTACATCGTCCGGAAGTTCATGCTCGAGCCGTTCGAGCCTGAGTTTCCGGAGCCACACCAGACGGTGTACGATGCCCCCAAGGGCAAGATAGGGGTGTACGCTGCATTCTTCGTTTATGGGAATCTCAGGTTCCCATTAACGAAGTTTGTATACCGTGTCTTGGAGAGGCACGGGGTGCATTTGACGGAGGTACACCCAATGGCGATCGCCAAGATCCGCCACTTTGAGTGGGTGTGCCTCATTCTGGGCGTGGAGCCCCATGTTGACCGGTTGATGACCTTCTATTCTTGGAGGTGCATCCAGGGGTGGTACACCTTGGTCAACCGGATCAAGGGGCTGAAGATCTGCGCAACCGAGCGCAGTCTTCGGTCGTGGAAGAGGGAGTTTTTTTATATCTCCGCTCGCGTCGTCCCGATAGCGATGACGTTTAAGAATGGGATAGCACTCCCCGCCCTTCACGCCCCAAAGTACCAGGAGGCGGAATGGTTCTCCAAGATCTCCCGGATCCAGACTCCGGTGTACCGCTTTGCGGAGTCTGGGATGGTGATGCTTGGGATGAGCCGGGTGTGGAAGGAGGCGTCACAGGTTCCCATCGTCCTCGAATACGGTTTGAACTCTGTCCCTTACGGTATGCTCTGTTTTCTTTGTTTATATAGGTTTGTCTTCTAACTATTTCTTTTATTTCAGAGGGGAACGACTTGCAGTCTCTCCTGCAGCCGCGGGAGAGTGATGGTCCTGCTCGGATGGGTACTCGTGCTCTCGATGAGAACGAGTTGCCCATCTTGGAGCAAACGAGGGATCGGTTTGTGGAGGTCTACCCGCCAGGCCACCCTATTCTGAGCGCCACGCGGCCAAGTAAGGCGTTATTCAACCCTCGACCTCTCAATGCTGAAACCTCTGCTGGAATTCCTCTAATCTTGTCATCTTCTGATGAGGAATCCGCAGATGGTCCTCCGTTGGTGCGTAAGAAGAAGGCTGCCGGCGGGAAGGGGAAGGCGAAGGTTGCCTCCACTGCCGATCCGGTGCATCGGTCTGATTCAGAGACCGAAAGCGAGGAGGTGGCGGGGAACCCTGGTGGTGCTAAGACCACTGCTCCGGAGGCTGAGACGACCGTCACCTCCGAGCAGCCCAGGACAACGACGGTGAGCGGCGTGAAGAGGCCGGCTCCATAGGGTTCGTCCCCGCCTGTTCGTACTTTTAGGCTCAAGAAAACCCGTAAGTACAAACTTCCTTTACTTTTTAACTTCATATCTTTCCGCCATTATACTTATGTCTTCTTTGTGCAGGCGTGGATGCTACCGCATTCCAGGGTGGATCGGGGAGGAGCACCTCCGGACCCATGACGGTAGGCTTGGTCAACCTACCTGAGGCGATGACCCAGGCGGCTGCGCCTGCTTCAGTTGGTTCAGTTGCTCACCCAGTTGAGCCAACTGTTCCAACTGTGATGACATCTCCGCTGGCTGTCAGTGCCATATTTACTGAATCTTCACTGAGCCGGCGGTGACTATTTCTGCGGGTACTTCCGCAGCGGCGACCACGGTTGTGAGTTCACCTCCGGTGTGTTCACCTCCGTTGGTTTCTACCGAGGCGGCCTCTATGCCTCCTCCGACGTCGGCAGCTATGGCCGATCCTTCAGGTATGCTTGGGGCTTCTCGCCAACCTCTGCCTCCTTCCCATTTGCCTGACCTCTTGGATGGATTTCCCTTGGGTTCAGGTGATGGGTTTGGCGGCTATCGGCCTGTTGTCGACCCTACAGGTGCGTAGGGTTCTTTTGGCCTTTTTTTTTTTTTTTTTTTTTATATATCATCTTTTCCTAACTGCTTTTTGTTTTTTGCAGTGTCGGATTCCAATGAAGTGTATGTTCCACGATGGAACATCCGCCGAGGAACAACCCTTCGCACGCCTGTGGAGTGCGTGGAGTGGGCTCGTCACGCAGCTCCCAGTGGTGCGTTGGGGGAAGCAATGGCTAGCTACCAGGAGGGTAGGCTAACCAACGAGCTTCGGATTCTCCTGGCCCGGATGCAGCCGCGCGTCGAGCTGCTATGTCGTGAAAACGACAAGTTAAAAGCAGCTCGTATTCAAGAAGTAGCTCAGGCGCGGGCTGTCCGGGAGGAGAACAAGAGGCTTACCGCAGTGGCTGCGGAAAAGGAGAAGGCCTTCAAGGCCCTCGAGGTTGAAGTTCAGGCCCAGCTCGAGGCCCGTTCCAAGGCTGCCCAAGCTGTTAACGAACAGCTTCGGCTGGCTAAGGAAACTACACGGAACGCAACTGAGAGGGCCACCAAGGCTGAAGCTGTTGCTGAGCCTCTACGCCTCGAGAATGAGGAACTTAAAGCCAAACTAGAGGCGCTCCAATAGGCTCATGATGCCTTGGCGATGGAAGACGCCAAGAAGCTCCAAGAGATCTTGGACCAGAGGGGGGTGCTTGACCATACTGAGCGGAAGCTAAAGGGCGTTGAAGAGGCTGCGGCTAAAGAAGTGTGCTTGCCAACCTCAACAAAAGTGAAGCCGAACGCGCCCGTAACCAAGCTCAAGCCGCCCTCCAGGAGGCTCTGGTTGCCAAGGAATGGCTTCTTCGAGAAGCGTTGTCTCAGGTATGTTTAATTTCATTATATCTTTACGCTTTTCTCTGTAAATAGAAAAGGTTTTGATACTTGTATTTTTTCTTTTTGTAGGTTGTGCATCGGGTCTTCACGGATACGTCTTATGACGATGCTATGAGCGCAGCCCTCAACGCTTCTCATGAGGATGGGGAAAAGGCCGGCTTCCTGCTTGGTCTAGGGTTTGTTGAGAAAGGCATCCCGCCTTCCAACTTCCCATTATATGACGTTGATACTGAAGCTGTATATGACCAAGCAGTGAATCAGTATGCCGCCTTCCCGCATCCGGTGGTGGAGAAGGTGAACGAAGTTGCTGTTGCTGATGATGGGCTAGCTATCCTTAAAGCTTTCCTTGAACCGCCACGTTCTACTGATGGTGCGGGTCCAAGTGGAAGTGATCCTGAAGCTTGATCCTGAAGATCCCTTTCCACCATTATAGATTTTTATTTTTGTATAGCTTCTTTTGTATGCGGGTATGTACCCAGCAATCTGTAATATTTGAATTTCGATGGAATAAAGATTATTTGCCAATTCCTTGCCTTGTTTATTTCACGCATATTTTGTTTTAACTTAGCAATTTCTTTAGTACTTAGATAAGTTAACTTTTCAACGTGGCAGATAATAAGTTAAAGTTTTGCGTCCTCTTTCGTGATTGTGCGGATAAGACCGTCACTTGCACTTAGTAGGATGGCTAAGCTTTACCTATATCTGACCTGCGTGGAAGCTTTCCTCATCTTTTCCTTTGAAATTTTCTAAGTGTTTAGAATAAGTTAACCTTTGAACGTGGTAGATAATAGGCTGAAGTTTTGCTTCCTCGTTCGTGATTGTGCGGGTAAGACCGTCACTTGCACTTAGTAGGATGGCTAACCTTTACCTATATCTGACCTGCGTGTAGGTTTTCCTCATCGTTCTGTTAGAAATTTTCTAAGTATTTTGAATAAGTTAACCGTTCGACGCGTGGTTGTCAATAGGTTAGTTCGGTTTCTTCTATCATGATTTGTGCGGTTAGGACCGGTACTTTCATTTAGTGGGATCACCAAACTTTATCTATGACTGACCTGCGTGAAGGTTTGTCGTTTTTTGTGTTTATGCGGGTTTTGCCGCCTTCCACAAGCAACAATTTCTTTATACTTATTTATGCGGTGAAAGCCGACATCAGTGTTGAATAAATTAACCGTTCGACGCGCGGTTGTCAATGGGTTCAGTTTATCATGATTTGTGCGGTTAGGACTGGCACTTTCACTTAGTGGGATCACCAAACTTTACCTATGACTGACCTGCGTGAAGGTTTGTCGTTTTTTGTGTTTATGCGGGTTTTGCCGCCTTCCACAAGTAACGACTTCTTTCCCACTTATGTATGCGGTTAAGACTGGCATATCAGTGTGGAAAGTTCATAAGTATAAATGTAAGATTATCAGCATCAATGTTATAAGGAGAATCATTTCCATTAGAAGTGGCTGTGGGCCTTTTCTTTACAAGTTTGGAATTGATCTACATGCAAACTGTGTAATTGAGCTCCCTTCCATGTTGTTGGGATGGGAGTGCCATCGAGCCGATATGCACCTGGTTCGGGATCTCGTTGTTTACGCAGTATGTAGTCTCCAACATTGAAGCTGCAATTTCATTCGTGTTTTCCCCAGCTGGGGTTCTACACGCATCGGCCTGCTCAGCGTTCGTTACGCCACGAGGTGCGCGAGCGTCCCATCTCTGACAAATGCCTCGACGATGTCCTTCACGTCTGTGCATTCTTCAGTGTTGTGGCCTTTTGTCCTGTGAAAGTCACAGTATTTGCTCCGATCAGCATTGTGAAGATGTCGGACTATTGGAGCCTTTGGCCATGGGAGCTCCTCAGTGGTGAATATCTCGGTGACGCTTTTGGTGAGTGGCGCCCATCTGGAGTTCTGGTTTGAATGTACGTTATCCCTTCCGCCTAACCGATGTAGCAAGCCGGATGAGGTGTCAAAGTTTACCCTTGACTGCCAAATGCCTAGCTTCCGCTTTTTGTTTAGTCGGGCGGTAAGGATGTTGTCTTCTCTTGTTTTCTGGGTGTAGAGGTTTGTGCTCTGGGGGAGATCTCTACCCAGTTGCTTTTCCGTTTCCGCAAAGCGTTTAGCTGCTGTCATGATGGCATCCCATGTGGATGGCATGCTATCTCTACCCGTTAAGGTGCGGATGAGCTCTGGGTCGTTCGCGCCCTGGATGAAAGCAGCGCGAACAAGATCTTCGCTGATATTACCCAGACTTAGCTTCTTTGAGTTGAAGCGAGTGATGAAGTCTGGCAAAGATTCATCTTTTTCTCGAATGCAATTGAGGATTGTCCATTGCTCATCGGTATACTTTTTTTGTTGGCTGAAGTGTTGGCTAAACTTCTGCTGGAAGTCTTCCCAATCGTAGATGTGGTGGACCGGTAGACGATCGAACCACGCTCTAGCTGCCCCAACAAGCGTCATTTGGAACATGTAACACCACGTAGGTTCCGTCCAACTACTGACGGTTGCCCCCGCTATGAACCTGTTCAAATGATCGTCTGGATCAGATATACCATCGTAAGTGCCGATGTTGGACATCTGTTTGGCACTTTTCGGGACGATTGCTTCCGCAATGTCCCTTGCAAATTTGGACGTTCCCGCCTTTGCAGCAGTTGGTGTAAATGTTTTGGAGAAGTCACGTGGGTTTCCACCCGCGTTTTTTGGTTTGAAGGTTTCTCCAAAACGCCTTCTCGGTTGGGAGTCCGTTTCCTTACGCTTCCCTTTCGCCCTATGACGAGGGTTTGCGTCACTATCGGATTCCTCCGAATCATCGTCCAAGTACTCTCCAAATTCCTCAGGCTGTTGGAGTGAACGTAAGCGTTCATCCAACTCAGCTTGGAATTCTTTTTGACGTGCTTCCGCCCACGCTTTAACTTCATCGAGTGTTTGGCGGGGGAGCCTCGTTCTTTGTCTCTCTAACTGGGTATCGGTGAATCCTAGTGAGAGATTATTTACTGCACTTGCCCCAGCTTGGGTAACTGGGGTAGTGTTCGTAAAAACTGTGTAGTCGCCGGTATTCCCCCCAGTAGATGGGGTTGTGGTTACCGGAGTTTCTTTAACCATCTTTCCAGAAGTTTGAAAAAACTGAAAATGAAGTTCTAGCTTTTATGCACGGATGGCGCCAATGAATAAACACTAAATGACCCCGTGCAGATTACGGATAATCTGGGGGTTAAATAGATGTTTCCCACGAGGGGTTAGACCCGGCAAAGATGGTTCTTCTGATAACCTGCAAAACAGACACCGTGAGCTTGTCACTGAGAAGGGGGGGGGGGACCTCCTTGTGACCACCCTCCGGCGTGAGAATCAGACTAGATTGCTCTTGAATATAAGTGTATATTAAGAGATTGCTAGAGCAGATATCAGGTATAAGATATAAGATACAAGATAAGATGAGATGATCATACCATTTGGGGTATTTATAGACGAAGGTAGGTTTCCAAGAAGGTGTAGCCGGCTGAATAGTATTCCTGTTCTACCAACTGTGGCCTACGCACGTGCCATGCTGGTAGTTGGTGGGTAGGCAGCGGCCGACAGTGACCAGGCCTGCTGTGTACTATTCCTTTTCCACCAACTGCAGGCTATGCACGTGGTATGACAGGAGTTGGTGAGTAGGCAGCGGCTAATAGTGACCTACAGTACAAGAGCATGCTTCTCGTCATACTGTTGTCAATGAGCTGTCGTATCTCTGGTCAGATCTTTTGCCCATACCTCGTCAGGTACAGTACAAAAGATCCTCCAGTATCGTACGGACTGGCTTATTTGGGCGGGAGTATTCCCCCTCCCGCCTTTGTGCGGGATTGTTCCCGGCTTTGCTCATTCCTTCAGGTGACTACTGAATTATTGAGAGCTAAGTGCCTTGTGCGTGTAGCCTTGCTGCGCGGGTGGCCTTCCCTGATGGCTTGTATCCGCAGCTGCGGGAACAGGCGGAGTACTTCACCATTGGGAGGCATTTCCTGCGGGAACAGCTTGCGTACTGCGCGTAAGGACGTCACGTCTCTGAGCACGGTGGGTCCTGCGGATCCAGTTGGTTTCTGCGCAGACGTCTCTCTTCAAGGTGAGTCCTGCGGGTCCAACTGGGCTCTGCTGGGACCTACCTCTTCATAACCCAAACCCGTTTCAACCCATGACTTGTTTCGACCCATGACCCATTCGACCCAACCCAACTCATTTGACACCTCAAGTTAAAATCAACTTGTCAGAGAGCTTGAGCAGGCTTCGACACTAACTGCAGATATAAAAGCGGCCGGCGGAGACGAGATGAGAACTCAGATTAATATAGGGTAGCTTTGAATTGGTGAATGGTTGGCGGCTGAATGTGTGAATAATAGAACATGAAAGATATTTTAGAGTTTTCCATACGGATATTCAAATATAACAAATAAATTAAAAGTAAATAAATTTAATATATCGGATAGTTCGGATATCCAAACTATCCGATAAATCTCAAAATTGTTATCTGAATTTGAATATGAATCCGAATTTTCGGATATTTGGGATTCGAATATCTGAAATTTTGGATAGTTCGGATACGTATTACCCGATAATTCGGATACATATTATTTTGAACACCACTACTTGCAAGGGGGCGTAATTACCTTGTCTGCGTAAGAAAGCCTATTTCCCTTTCCTCTAGTTCTTTATTTAACTCATCATCGTAAGTTATGGTCTAAAGCATCATTATTATAATCAATATTTTGGGTATGTTTGGCAAAACTAGCTGGTGGCTGTTAGCTGAAGGCTGGAAGCTGATAGTTGTTAGCTGTAGCCTATTAAATATATTTAGCTGTTTGGCAGAGTAATAGAAGCTTTTAATAAAACTAGCCGGGTGCCCACGTGGTGCGGCGGAATCGACGCACAATCTAACACCAACCACATAATCAGTGTCGGTAGATGATTCACTTGATGACAGTGCATACATAACCCGAATGTAGACGTGTAATTCATGGAAAGGCAGTAAGCGTGTAACTGATGTCGAAAATTAAGAAACAAATATGAAATATACAGTAATTTCAAATAGATAATTTTTTAAACCAACCTATTTTGATCTGAATCTCATTCTGAACAAACACTGTTCTAATGTGAAACATGTTCTGACCTGACCCATTTCGACTCAAAAGCGTACCGACATGAATCGAACTAATTTAACCCTTTTTGTATCGACTCGTTCTGACCCTAATTTGATCTTACACCCGACTCGAGCTTACTTGACTCGACTTGTTGCTGATCTAACTGATAATCACGTCATATGTTAATTTTTTTAAGTTAAAGAAGTATAACAATATCATACTCAAATTAAAGTTAATAAAATGCTTGTTTTTATGATGTAATTTGTTTAAAAAATTGTTAACGTGTGAAAAAGTTTACGGCCCCTTGAAAAGTTGTGGGGTAGTTAGTTTTGAATAAGAGTTAAACGTGTAACTATTATATAAACTAACAAAAGTTGATAGAAGTTCAACTGCATATATAGCAGCGGCCGGCGGAGATGAGAACTCAGATTAATATAGGGTAGCTTTGAATTGGTGAATGGTTGGCAGCTGAATGTGTGAATAATAGAACATGAAAGATATTTTAGGGTTTTCCATATGGATATTCAAATATAACAAATAAATTATATTTATATATATAAATGAGAAGTTTGGTGCCGTTAACCAAGTGGCGGCACCAAATCTATCCATACCATTTTGGTTTTCTTTCCTAGTATTGGTAGCATAGCGAATGTAACGAGAAACAACCTAACGTCAATTTTTGTTTACGTAACGAAAACAGACTGAATTACTGTAAACTCACTGGATCAACGCCCGTGACTGGCAATACTAGGGTTGATGCCATTTAGTTTATTTGTTTTAGTTCCTGTATCATAACGAACGTAACGAAAACCGACCGGATGCTAGTTTTCTTTTTTATTTTTTGTTTTAGTTCCGGTACCGTAACGAACGTGAAAGAGGCCGACCAAATTCGCATAAAGTCACTGCCTTTTGTTTTAGTTCCAGTACCACCGTAACGAAACCGATCAACTGCCATTTTTGTTTTAGTTCTTGTATCGTAAGAAACCGACTGAATTCACGTCGAGTTATCATCTCAACACTTGATACCAACAACGCTTGTGTTTTACCACTACCCAGATTTTACTGACTTGCCCGGCGCAACGCGCTTGGTAAATTCTTAGTTAAAAATAAATTAATTTAATATTTCGGATAGTTCGGATATCCAAACTATCCGATAATCTCAGAATTGTTATCCGAATTTTCGGATTCAGATATCCGAAATTTGGATAGTTCGAATACGTATTGTCGGATAATTCAGATACAGATTATTTTGAACTCCCCTACTTTTAAAGGGGCGTAATTACCTTGTCTGCCTAAGAAGGCCTATTTCCCTTTACTCTAGTTATTTATTTAACTCATCATGGTAAATTATGGTCAAAAGCTTGTATCTAATGTAACTTTATTAACCAAATGATATAACAAGACTACCAAACTAAAGAGTATAAAACAATGCCTTTCCAAGAAAAAAAAGGGGCATAAAATAACAATTTTTAATAAAAAAACGGAAGTACAAAAATCTATCCAAACTAAAAAGTTTGATAGAAAATTAGAAACTATGTTTGGAAATTCAAAGACATGATTTAAATGCTTTTCGTAATTGTCTATCTATGGTAGGTGAAGTTCGTGTAATGTTTCGAATACAAAGGTATGGGTCGATTAAGTTATCCTACAATTACAACAAAAATAAATATGATTTGTAACCACATAAAAATACCTCTAAAAAATTAAAAAAAAGCATAACTCAAAATTTAATAAACAAACCAAAAAAATAAAAACATAAAAATGTTTCTACCGTATTTCTTATTCTAAAAAAAAAGACACGGTGTCTTTTTTGTTTATTATTGTGTTTTGTATTTATTTTCGTTAATAATTGTTTTTTTTCTTCGGCATTGCGTTTTTTTCTTTTAATTGTGTTATATTACTCAACATTATGCTATATTTTGTTCGGCATTGTGTTATATTTTGCGATCTATTGTGTCATTTTTTAGTTATAATTGTGTCTTTTGTTCATTTTCATCATGTATCTTTGATCTTGGCATTATGTCTTTTCACCAATTTGTTTATTTTTTTGAACGAGAATGATGGTGGAAACATTTTAGATTTTTAAATTTTTTCGTGTTTTATTTATATTTTGAGTTGTGATTTTTTAATTATTTTTTTGAATTTATTTTTAAGGGTTTTTTTATGTTTACAAATCCTTCTCATATTTATCATTTTTGTCTCACTTTGTATTTTAGCTTTACCCTAAAGGTCAACAGGATTAAAACGCAATGTAAATAGTTCAAAAGGAATTACATAACTTATAGTAAAATGTATTTTTTTATACTTGTTAAACTCTTTTAATTTTATCTAATAAAATGTATTTTTAATTTTTTTATACATGTTACACTCTTTTTTAATTTTTTCTATTCTCTACACAATTGACTACTAAAAAAATTTTATTTGTCCCTCTTTGATCGCTCCCTCACCCCCTCCCCTTCTCTATGAAGTCATCAGACTTCTTCATTCATGAATAGTGAAATTCTATATGTTTGATCATTTAAGTTAAAAAATAAGCGGGTTATGGGTCCTACAAACCCTCATAGCCCTTAAAGAGATATAACCAATGTTTTCTGACGTTGACCTGGACGCCTTACCCGGTCAAAGGTCGGACCGACCCAGGAGGCGGACCAATGTTTGAACCGAATGACGTAATAAATAATATAAATATATATTTATATAATTGATATACAGTTAAAAAATAATTACAACAAAAAAATTATTAATAATAGCCTACTTTAATGTACATTTATGTCTTAAAAACTGCTTTTTAAGGAGATAAGGTTTATTTTTGTATTAAACAGATATCAATACATGTGACATTTATTAAAGCTTTCCCTTTTAAATGTGCGCAAGATCGAATCCTGGTTGTCTCCCCGCCCATTTAATTTTTAATTTAATGTAAACACAAGGGGTTACTTGTTCAACCGCTGGTTCACTGGTTTCGGTTTGAAAGGAAACCACGCAACTCGCCCAGGTTGTTAGAAAACAGGTTATATAGTGCGAATCGAACTGGAATACTTAGCGGGTCCCGGCTGGACCTGGTCCGGTCTTGGTTTCAAGACACTGGTTATAACATCTCACTTATTTATGAAACCATCATCATCAAAACCTAAGTTAATTTCTCTCCTCTACTATTCTCCGTCGCCGGTTTATCCTCTCCATAATCGGTTAACTTTCTATTACCACCTACCATCGTCAAAACCCCCCCCCCCCACACACACTCATGCATCAACCGCAATCGTCACCTACATCAACCGTTCGTTCTTTGTTGGATTTCTCTTGAATTGCTGAACACCAGTTAATCGGCCACCGATTCGATCTGGTCGCTCCTTACCTTGTCATTATTTATGAAACCTTATTCGGATCAACTCGTTTTCATCTTCATCACTCATACTACTACCACGATGCAAACCTTGATTCCATACTTAGAATGGTTGTTACTGGTGGCAGACTACTAACATACTATGTTATCTTAAATTTATAAAAACATGTCTGATTTAGTTTTTGACGTTAATGTTCTCTATTACAAACCCAAGTTACAAGTTTGTTAGTCTAAAATTTAAATGAATAGTTCATGAACTTAAACAAACGTAAATGAACATTATTGAACAAACATAAACCAACATAAATGAACATATATGATTAAAAGTAAACGAACACAAGAAAAACATAAATGAATATAAATAAACACAAATTAAACAAACAAATATAAAATACTAAGTAGATGATTCAATCGATATTTTATCAGAAAATGAACATAAACGAACATAGTGAAACATAAATGGATCAAAATAGGTCCAAGTATATTACAAACTGCCTTATAATAAATTAAATTAAATCAATATATTCACAATATTAGAAATAACCATAAAAAAACCGTAATACATAGGCAAAAAACTATTACTCTATATATCTTTACTTCCATGATATGTGTTGGAAGTTTTAAGTGTGTGAATGAAGGAAGTGGTGGAAGTGGTGAAGGTTTGTCCCACATCGGTTTGGGAACAAAATTATAAATGGTTTATAAGGTGGAATCCTTACACCAATTTGAATTCTTTGTGACATGTTTTACCACAAGTTCTACCCGCGCGCAGGGTGGGGGGGGGGTGCAAATTTTGGTTTCTGGACTAGAAATCCATCAAACTCGTGCGTGCCCGCACGTCCCGCGGACACGGATGCAACTCCGAAAACCCGAGCCCGCGTGAGACGATTTTTTGAATTCGTTCTTGAAATTCAAATCGGTTGGTCTGGTCAATACCATTAATGATCATAATGATTATGATTATTATTATTAAGTTTCAATTCTGCACTAATGATCATTAGATGAATATTATTATTGTTTAATATTCTTAATGGTCATAAACTCTGAATTGATTATATGTTTATGACTTTGTTTATAAATAAGATGACCATTCTTTAGCCAAGACACACCAACACAAACAAACACACTTCATATTCTTCTCTGCAGCAATATTATTTCGTTTCGTTTTCAGGCAAGTGATTGAGTCCGGCAGAGCACCGATTCTGTTTTGAACCGGAGTACCCTGGGAACAGACCGAGAATCTGTTTAAGGAAATTGTGTTAAACACAAGCCCGGTTTACTGTGTTGATCGTTTTCTTATTTCTGTTTATTATTAATACAAGATTTCCAACAATATGTTTTGTGGTATGGTATTGTATCTTTACTTCCATAAAATTTGGTTTCAAATACAAGTAATATAAATGTCATATTTTCACAGTCAATACTCAAATTTGTATTCTTTACAAAATATTACATTCAACCTCAAAATATAGTATTTATATACCCAACTTTTTTTACTAAGTTTGATCAAAATACATTAACACCTACATAAAAAGATGTATTTGATACTTCATCCCAGAGTTGATTGGGCTTAACATCCGGATTTGAGTATTTGTCTAAAAGTATATGTAAACAGCATATTAAAGAAGCTAAGTAAGAAAAAATATATTTCACACCCTGTTTAGGACCTAGGAGTGTGACCACAATTGGTACCTGTTTTGTAAATATATCAGAGTTGTGGGTTTATTTTAACGAAAGACTTTTTTAAAATATTAATTTACATTGGAAAGTTACTCGGGAATTTAATACCCGAGTACTCGGTTACAAAATATTATTAAGTATTTATTACAAGAATCATATATTCAAAATTGAGTCATCTTGTAACGCGATCTTTTGTCACCATGACTCTCATCCTTGCTTATAGCTACCTGCATCTAAATACCAGCAATGGTTGTGAAAAATACGTCAACGATGAGCTGGTGAAACATTGGCTGACTCTACAATATTTAAAATAGTCGTTAAATACAAATATAATTTTCTGCTACAAACTTAGAGGAAATGCCGGTCATTTCTAGGATTTGTACCACTTCCTTACACACACAATTCAAGAGTTCTCCGAGCATGTTAACCCATTGGAGAACTGGTTATGACTGACTTTAAGTGCATGCGTGCTTAGTTAGTTATGTTTTGATCCAGACCCATGTGTAATCGGTCTGAGTTGCTTTTATTTTCTATTTTTTATTATAACGATTTTAGAGATCATGTAATCTCATGCAAATGCTTATCTGACTCTTTGTAATAAACAACTTGTTTACTACAAGAGTAAAATGTATGTCTGTTTGAAAAGGTTTCACGTATTCACCTGTAGTAGTCGGTTCGGTGATGTTTGAAAACATTTCGTGTCTGTATGATGTTAACCTATAGTAAAACATGTATAAATACCCAGATTATATTTATTGATTAAGCTGTAGACCTTAAGTCTGGTTGAACCTTGATAAAATTTCGGCTGTTTGTAAAAATATACTTTGTATTTATATGACGTTTGATATAGCATGATTTCGCCTAATATGTTCTAACACGTTTGCAAGTTTCTCCAGGAAAGTAAACTGGTCCCGCGGTTGATTGAGATTTGTACGAATTACTTTCCTTTAGCAAGAAATCACTACTAGTGATATCCCCTTTCTAGTTACTACATGCCCGTCAAAATATATACTTTATTAATATTACTTCTTATAGAAGTAACATCATTTTATTCTCTAAAATCTTCATTTATACACAGTGATCTTTCAAGGTTAAAGACTATAATCTTGACTAGGTCTAAGCTATCATAATTATATATTGAAATAACTTAAACTTAACCCCTACCTTAAATGATCACTCGAGAATAATACTAATAAGAAAAGTGTAGCAACTTGTTGGTAAGATTTCTATTATAAAGATGGTTGGACGTTAGAAGGGCTTCTGGGCTTCATTTATTGCACGTACTTTGAGAAAATGATCGTCTGTTTGCCGGGAAAAAACTAGGGACACAGATTCTTATGCTAAGTGTGTGTTTAAGAATGTGTGTTGGGATGGATGGAGCTCAAGCTTGTAGCCCCTCTTTTATAGGCAAAATTTTCAACCCATCAAAGGATTATGATTATCCCGTCGCGTATCGCGATGGTTCTAGGAACTCAGAATTTTCATTTTTAGCCCTTTAACATTGAAAAATGTCATATTTGGCCCAAACTTGAATGGGGGTATTTTAGAGATGTTACATCCTCCCCAACTTTAGAAAACTCTCGTCTCGAGATTTACTGAAATAGATGCAGATATTACTTCTTCATTTCGGATTCAAGTTCCCAAGTAAATTCCGGGCCGCGTTGGGAACTCCACCTAACTTTTACAAGTTTCAATCTCTTATGCTTAAGGAATTTGGTTTGACTATCCTCAATTTGTACTGGCTCTTCTACAAATTTAAGTTTTTCATTTACTTGTACGTCTTTCAGAGGCATTGTGAGGGTTTCGTCAGCCAAACATTTACCTAAGTTGGAAACCTGAAACACACTATGAATTCCTTTCATTTCATTCGGTAGTTCTCTATGATATGCTACTAGTCTTATTCTTTCAAGAATCTTGAATGGTCCAATGAAACGCGGACTTAACTATTCTTTCTTATCAAAATGTACTACACCTTTCCAAGGTGATACCTTAAGTAACACTCTATCTCCTTCTTGAAACTCTAACGGTTTTTGACGTACATTGGTATAACTCTTTTGTCTATCTCGAGCCGCTTTCGGTCGTTATCTAATCTGTATTACTTGGTCGGTTGTCCTTTGAACAATTTCAGGTCCTGATAATTGATTATCGCCGATTTCATACAAACACACTGGCGTCTACATTTTCTTCCATATAATGCTTCAAATGGTGCCATTTGAATACTCGTATGATAACCGTTGTTGTACGAGAAATCCATTAGAGATCAGTGAGTGTCCCAACTACCTCCTAAGTCTATAACATAGGCACAAAGCATATCTTCTAGAGTTTGAATAGTTATTTCACTTTGTCCATTTGTTTGAGGGTGATAGTATAACAACCCATAAAATAAACAAAAGGAAAAGTGAAGAAAATAAAAGAAGTAAAATTTCATCCCACATGGTGGACATAAGAAAATTAAATCCTTCCACCTTGGTATAAATAAGAAAGTGAGTTCTTGTCCCATTGTTAGATTATAAACCCGTAAGCTCTTTATAAGAAGACTAGTTTATATGATAATATTCTTATAAGAAAAATCACACCTAGTGGTCCTAGCGTAGGGTGTGAAGCACCTTATGCGCATGCATACGAGCTCGGGTGATGGGCGCAATATGGTGTTTTGATGGCGCACGTTGCACTTTGCACTTCCCACATTGTTAGCTTATAAAACTAGTAAGCTCTTTATAAGAATTCTAGTTTATTTGATAATATTCTTATAAGACATATCACACGCAGTGGCCCTAGCGGAGAGCGCGCATCACCTGACGCGCACGGGCTCGGGCGAAGTGCGATGTGTGCAATGTGGCACTTTGATGACACACTTTGCACTTCGCACTTCGTGCACTCGTATCGTCAAGAGCCGCTTTAGTATTTTTTTTTGGAAAATCAAAATTTTTAAATATTCCCCCATCGTGTTACGTGACGGATTTAGATTTGTCTCATTGTGATACGCGATGACGTGTAAGTTATCCACCAATAATCATCCTTGAGGTTATGATCCATCTTATCATTGCCTGGATGCATCATATATTTTGTAACATCCCAAACTTTCTAAAAATGATATTAATATATTATTTAATTATAATGGAAAAGTTTACTTGAGTTAGTAAACTTTATAATAAAATAATAAAGATGAAATGTTAACTAGGCTTTAAATATGACATTAAATATGGACTAAAAAGGAAAGATGAGCCGAAGGTCCATGGGCTTAAGGTAGTATAAATACCCCTTAAATCCTAATCCTTTCCATTTCCATCAATCTCTGCACCATAGCCTACACCTTAAAAAACACACACTTCTCTAATTCCCGTTTTTGAGAAAATAACCCACAAAGACATGATGATTCTTTGAAATCTAATCGTCAGATGAGTCTCAAATTTTAGCTGAGTGTTCATGGCATATAAATGAAGATTCCCACAGATTAAATTTTCGATAAGAGGTCGGGAAGTCCGGTTTTTATCATAAAAACCGTAGCAACTCAAAAATGAAGATTCCGGTGACTGTTTAGCTCATTCGGCCACTGTAGCAGCGCTTTCCGGCGACGGCGAGTAAATGGGTTTGTAGATCTGGGAGAGAAGGTTCCATGGCCACTTAAATCACTCAATTCCAAGTTCGTTTGATATGGTTTCGGTCTATTCGAGTGATTTCAAACATAAACCTCAAAGGTACGTTTTTGTTAGATAAGTTCACTTTTCGTGTACGGATTAGCATGAAAATTGGTAGGATGATAGAACGGGTCACGCTTATTGATAAAGTAATGAGCTTGTGAGTAAAAGGGTTAGTTGGTTCGTTTCAGGTAAAACAAGTAGTGTTCAGCTTGTGAAAAGAACGGGTAAACGAAGTCGGTTTTGCATGAAACTTAGTAGGATAGTAAATCAGACCTTATTACGCGAGAAAAATGTATACTTGAACATAAACAAGTTGTTTGGAATGAGACGGGACAAACAGGAGACGTTTGGACCGTGTTAACGCAAGAAAACAAGGTAGTTATAGACCAAGGCTAGTTCCTTATATAAATGAGCAAGCCGAGTCGAAAGGAAATGATGGAAAGTGATGAAAATATAACCATATATCTGTTCCTTAGGAGACCTGAATCAAAGGAATGAAATTGAATCGAATGGGGAAGTGATCGAATCGAATGTGTGATTCGGTTAGAAGAGAAAGTCCATTCGATTAGAAAGTCCATTCGAATAGAATCTACCATTCGAATAGAAAGTCACTCAAATAGAATCTACCATTCGAATAGAAAGTCCATTCAAATAGAATCTACCATTCGAATAGAAAGTCCATTAGAATAGAATCTATCATTCGAATAACAAGTCCATTCGAATGGGATATGCCATTCAAATAGAACTGAGGATTCGATTAGAATAGCCTAGACTTAAATGTTTATGATGAAACCTTAATGATATGGTTAGGGGTAGTTAATTGATACGTGTAATTGTTTACAGTTAGCCGAGCCCAGTTAAGAAACAGGACCCAGGTGAGTTTCTAGCCCCATTTCTTGCTATGTTTTCGGGGCTGTGTGCATACTCAATGTGATTAGTTAATACACTTACCTTAAGTGGTAAGTGTATGACTTGTGTTAGTATGATATATGATGTAAGAATGATGTACGTATGGTAATGCTAAGATTGAAAGTATGTATGGAAGTTATAATAATAAAGATAAAGAAATGTAAGGTATGGTTGTATGGTAGAAAAGGGACCAGACCTTAATAGTATTCGAGGCAAGAGGAAACCAGACCCTATTAATATTCGAGGCAAGAGGGATCCGGACCCTAATAAAATTCGAGGCAAGAGAGAACCGGATCATAATAAATCCGAGGCAAGAGGGAACCGAGCCCTAATAATACTCGAGGAAGTAGGGCGTAATGCTCTTTAAAATGTATAACCATGTATATAAAGTAAGATAAAATATGAAAGTATGAAAAGTATGAATGTATGAAAGAAAGAAAGTATGAAAGCATGAAAGAATGAAATATAAAGTATGAATGTACGTGCATGTATGTATGTATGTATGTATGTATGTATGTATGTATTTATGAAGTATAAGCAAGTTATGAATTTAATATGTGTATTCAGATATGTATAAGTATGTTTGTGAAGGTAATGTATGTTTCTTGATTAACTAGATATCACTCAACGTAGCTGACTTTTAGTATGCACGCAAGCAAATAGAATGAAGGAGCTGGCTTGAGGGGGACACATGGCATGGACTGAGCTGACTGGCATCTAGTGAAGACAAGTTATGATTTTTTATGTTAAAATAATTTGAAAGTTAAATGTTATGATTTTAATATTTTATAATGAATGTTTGATGTTTTTATATTTCGCGAAAAGTTTTAACTAACTATGATATTTAGAACTGTGTTTATGAGTAAATCCAACGCCAACGTAGGGCACTGGAACTGGGGCCTTACAAGTTGGTATAAGAGCAGAGAATGTGACTTAAGATAAAAAGAAAGAAAATGCCAGTTCAAGAAAACCATGTGTCGCTTAAGCAAGCTCGGTAAAGGCAAGTTGCATGATTAAGTTCATGTAAATATTTAGAAATATATGTATATGCATGTTAATGAAAGTGAAAGAATGTATGATGTTAGCTTAACTGCTAAAGAAAAAAATGTTTGTATGCTTGTGTAATTGCTAGGGAAAGAAGGTGTGTATGTTAGCTTAATTGCAAGGGATAAGGATGTAGGTTATATGTATGTTTACATGATTGTGTGAGAAGTAGAAACTAGTACAAGTGAAATCATAAAGGGAAGTATGTAGAACCTGAGAAGTAATGTAAAGAGTTAATTACACTTGGCCACTGTCATTAACTACTTACCTTACGAATTACGTGCTAAATAATTCCTATAGTGATAACGTTTGTGTTTCCTTAGAGATAAGACAGGATGACTGAGGAAAATGGTCGGGTACGAGGAGGTCATGCTGGACGCCGTGGTAAAACACGTGCCAACCAGACACCATTTTTGAAGAAGGTGTGACAAAGAGATATACGAAAGCAGTAGGACTCCGAATTTAGGAATTAATGAAGGGATTGCACTTGGAGCTTGTTGTCAAATATTAATGGAGTTACTAAATTGTTTCGCACTACAATGCCAACAATGTTCGATGAAGCATCAAAGGCAGCCAAACTGGGAAATCCAAGTGGAAGCAACATGAAAGAAACGGAGATAAGCCAACTAGAACGGGTCAAGAAATGTAGAATGCATGCAATAGTTAACTCCAAAGGGGAACTTGCTCGGATTGTGAGTAACGAAGTGAATGCTTAGAAGGTAGAGAGGATCAAGAAGTACGTGTGATTGTGAAGGTATCCTAAATGAAAAGGCATGAAAGGATGAGGCTGCATAGTATAGAGAATATGAAAGGAAGATGCTAAGAAGAATGTAGTTGTGGACCCGAGACTTTATGGAAGAGACCACTAGGTATACTTTCATTTAAGTATGAGAATGATTAAGAATTGTAAGGTAGAACTAGAGTAACGTGAGTTCCTTTTTACTCTTATTGTTTGACCATAAAAGAGTTCGATGTCGTTGGGAATAGATTTGTTGTTTGAGTTTGAGGGTCATATAGAATGTAAGAGTAAGTTGATAAGGTCGAAGTATTTGGATGGCGGTACAGTGACGACATATGGTATCAAGGAAAGTTCATAGCTTAACGTCATTTCGATGATAAAAGCCGAAGGAACAGTGCCTACTTGGTGTATGTTGTCAAAGTTACGGCTGAGACGAAAAAATTAAAGATGTTCGTGTAGTGTGTGACTATCCAGAAGTGTTCCCAGAGGACCTTTCAGTGTTACCACTGGAACGAGGAGTAGAATTCTAAATAGAAGTAATTCCAGGAGCATAACCTGTCGCAAAAGCATATTACCGCCTGGCGCCGTCCGAGATGAAAGGGTTAATGTCCCAATTGAAAGAACTCCTCGACAAAGGTGTTTTAATGCCAAGTGTTTCCCTGCAAGGTGTACCCGTGTGTTCGTGAAGAAGAAAGACGGAAGTATGAGAATTTGTATAAATTACTGCAAGTTGGTTAAGCATATGGAAAAGAATATATATCCATTGCCACAGATTAATGATGAGGCTACATAGTATATCAAATATGAAAGGAAGACGCTAAGAAGAATGTAGTTGTGGACCCGGGACTTTATGGAAGAGACCGCTAGCTATACTTTCATTAAAGTATGAGAATGATTAAGAATTGTAAGGTAGAACTTGAGTAACGTGAGTTCCTTGTTACTCTTATTGTTTGACCTTAAGAGAGTTCGATGTCGTTGGGAATGAATTTGTTGTTTGAGTTTGAGGGTCACATAGCATGTAAGAGTAAGTTGACAAGGTTGAAGTATTTGGATGGTGGTACAGTGACGCCATATGGTATCAAGGAAAGTTCAGAGCTTAACGTCATTTCGATGATAAAAGCCGAAGGAGCAGTGCCTACCTGGTGTATGTTGTCAAAGTTACGGCCGAGATGAAAAAAGTGAAAGATGTTCGTGTAGTGTGTGACTATCCAGAAGTGTTCCCAGAGGACCTTCCAGGTTTACCACTGGAACGAGGAGTAGAATTCAAGATAGAAGTAATACCAGGATCATAACTTGTCGTAAAAGCACCTTACCGCCTGGCGCCGTCTGAGATGAAAGAGTTAATGTCCCAACTGCAAGAACTCCTCGACAAAGGTGTTTTAATGCCAAGTATTTCCCTACAAGGTGTACCCGTGTGTTCGTGAAGAAGAAAGACAGAAGTATGAGAATTTGTATATATTACCGCAAGTTGGTTAATCTTATGGAGAAGAATATATATCCATTGCCACAGATTAACGATTTATCTGATCAACTACAAGGTGCTAGTTGGTTCTCGCGAATAGACCTCAGAGTAGGCTATCATCAGTTGAAAGTAATGAAGGCAGACGTCCCCAAGATAACCGTTGGGCTTATATTTGTATGGTTTGTACTTGGTATTCATTATTGGGCTGGGCTACGGGCTGTCTATGTAAGCCGAGAACTCTATAATGAATACCCAGCCCAATAATTCATTATTGGTTTGTAAATTTAGAGTTCTCGGTGGGCTTTTTGGTTTATTGGGCTTAGGTGTTTTGATTTCCCTATATATAGTTTATGTCATGTATAGGGATCAGGTTGTTCATTCACTTGTTTTGGTATCGTGTATTGTAACTGCTTAAGCACCCGACGTATCTTAATATACGTGTGTTTTGAAGCAATCCCATGTTACTCTTTATTGTTTACTCGTGTTCTTGAATTACCAAGTATTGGTATTCCGCACCAATACTTGTTATATTGATATCATAGTTGTAGTGATCCAAATTCGGGATTTACAATTGGTATCAGAGCCTTAGACCTTATTCAGGCTCGTTATTGTGTTATCAAGGATTCAGGAATAGATTTTTTGGTGGTGTTGGTACTTTTCCGGCGAGTGTGTGATCGGAGAAGAAGATCAGTGGATATTTTGACTAAAGATTGCTTTATCTTTGGAAACAGTTTGAATCCCATTCAATTGTTACCAAAATCAACTGGTCAAACTAAGTTTTTAGAGTTCTCAGCTATTTTTTAGTGTTTTCGGCCTATCAATCAAAGGTTCTCTGCCAAAACAGAGTTATCGGTCAAGAAAGTAGGATCTCGGTCAACTTTGATCTCTGTCATACCCTGTTTTCGGCTTACTAGTTGTTCTCGGTCAACTGTTGGTCAACCTTTGGTAGTTCTCGGTCATGACTGGTCAACTTTAGGGTTCTCGGTCAAAGCTCGATCACTCATTGAGTTCTCGGTCACGAGTTTGATAACTTTTGGTGGTTCTCGGTCAGCTAGTTTGGACTTGTTCAAAGCCCAGTTAGTTGTTTGGGCCTGTTAATCTGGACTTGAACTTTAAGTTGGACTTAAGTGATACTTGGACCCAAAATAAATCTGTAATCAAATTAAAATGGCCTAGTAAACAAATGGTAACAACTCAATCAACTCAGTACATCATCAAGAACTTGATTCCATCATGTGAACTTCCACTCGTATACCCTGTCTCCTATCTCATGAGGGGTTCAGTGAGTGGAAATTTCGTTTTGAACACTATGCCAAGATGAAAGATTCTAAAATTTGGAAAAGTATTATGAGGGGACCTCAAAGAATCACCTATCAAAAGGATGGCTCAGACGAAGTTCTTGTGAAACCAGTTGCACAGTATGATGATGATGATGATTTTGCTAAGGTTGAGGAAGATGAAAAGGCTCTCTCCACTCTAACCATGGCACTCTCACCTTCAGTTTAGAAAACTTCAATTTGCTAAAGAGTTGTGGGAGGCACTGATAGAAGTTTATGAAGGGAATGAAGATATGAAGAGAAGTTGCCAAGATCTGATGCGACAAAAGTTCAAAATGTTTAATCTTGTTTTGTTGAGAAACGTTGGAATCCCAACTTCAAAGATTCATATCTCTTGTGACTGACATGAGATCAGCATGGATTTACCTACAAACCTCAGAGATAAACAACATGCTGGTGAACTCATTACCAAAAAGTTGGGACATGAATGTTGCGGTTATCAAAATGACCAAGGACCTCAAAAGAATAGGCATGACTGAAATGATAGCCACTATTAAAGCTTGTGATATGGATGATAAGCAACGTGCAATAAATCATGCTAGTTCTTATAGTGCAGTCGGATACAATGTTGCTTCCAATAGTGCTCTTATTTCTCAAGACAGTTTCTCATTGTTCAAACCCAATCAACAACCACCTCAGAGTAACTTCCAGATGTTCTCATCCACTCGGGGTTAATCATCGTCTTCATCCACCGCACCATAACCAGCTCCAGTTTTCTTCACCAAGTTTGGACAGTCTTCTAATGATACTGGAAAAGCTGCTCACACTTCCAGTCAGAACTTCAATCATATTCCCACCATATCAAAAGAGACTCAAGAGAATATCTATGTAATGGCGGGATTCATGAATTGCTATAATGCATTTTTGGCTGGAGATTTGGTTCAACCAGTGGTTGCTGCTGAATTAGATCAGATCCATCCTGATAAGGTTGAAGAAATGAATATCTCGTGGGAAATCGCCATGGCAGCTTTTCGTGCGAAGAAGTTCACTAAGAGGACGGGTAGAAATAATTGGAACATGCCGAATAATCAAAAAGTGGGTTTTAACAAAGATACTCTTAGGTTCTACAACTGTCATGAGGCGGGTCACTTTGCTCGAGAATGTACCAATCCAAAAAAGGATGGAAATACAAAAAGGGCTTTGGTTCCTGTTGGGAATGCAAGAGGTGAAGTCGGAGGTAATTTTGGAAATGGTGAAAGGGGTATGGTTGCACAACAGTTCTCTTGGGAAGGTCAGATGGCTGCACTCAATATTGGAAACTGACTGCAAACTTTGCCAATGTTGAAGACACTGGAGAAGAAAACGCTACTGAGGAGAAGGTCAAGGAGCTTCAGTTTGCATATGGCGTTGACTTCTCCAAATTCATACGAGGTCAATTTCAAACCATGTTCTTTAAATTGTGTTGAAAAAATAGAAATGTATAAGCTTCACAACGATAACCTGACTAGAGATATGGAAAGAATAAAGTTAGAAAATTTTAAACTTAAGAAAAAGGAAAATGGCTTTCTAGAAAAAATAGAAGCACAAAAGAAGGACACTTCTAAGCTTAAGTCTGATTTTAGCGTAAAAAGTTGCCATCACCTAGATGCCAAACAAAAAATTGCTGAGTTAACTGCTAAACTGGAAGCCTCCAAGTTAGAAATCTTGAATCTAACTAATAAGTTTGAAAAGGCTGAACTTGATTTTAAAAAATTCGATGGTTCTAGTAAAGTAGTTAACTCAATGATTGAGAACCAATTGTGGTGGAAAGAGAATGAGGGTGAGGTAATAGGATATAGTCAAGTTCCCCCACCCTATAACCAGAATTATGTCCTACTCCTGTCACCAAAGAACAGGAAGAAAAGATAAAGGACATGAAATATGGTAAACAAGATAAAGGTGACGAAACCAGTTCTGTAAAACACTGGCCCGTCCACTTCAAATATGAACGATTCTAATGTATCTAATTCATGTGCATAAAAAGTAATTGTGAAGGAGTGGACTGATGAGGATGATGACCCTTGTTTTAAATTTAATAATTATTTTGTTTCTGATGCTTCTTTAAAACTTCATGTTTTGAATTCTGTTATTCCGATTGTTTGTGTGGGCTCTGCTTTAAAGAGCAAGGATTTTTGTGTGGTTGATTCAGTTGAAACTTTAAATTCTAATAATATGGTTTCTAATAAAATTTAAAAACAAAAAACATCCAACAAATATGTTGCACCTAAGTTTGTCAAGGAGGGATGCTCTATTGAAAAACAAGGTGATAAATTCAAAGAGGAGAACATATATTCTCGCAAATTCAAGCAGACTAGTCCACACAACCAGTCCAGACAAGGAGTTGCTCAAAATGATTTTTTGCTTAAAACGTCAAACTTGCTATAATTGTGGCACTCCTAGTCATATTGCCAGAAATTGTCCACAGTGTCCATATGTTCCTTATTATGGATTCTTTCAAAGGAATATGCCATATATGCCCTATAACGTGTTCAAGCAAGGATTCAGGCATTATCAGGCTAGTTCCTTTGATGATGATTGGAATCGAAAGAAATCTGGCAGGTTTAGTCCTCATCAGACCAAACCTAACATGCCTAAAAGAAAGGTCAAAAAAGGTGTTTCGAGCTCTACCTCAAACATGAGCACTAAGTCTAGACCAAAACAAGAGAAAAAGACTGATTCGTCTCCTTCCATATCCAAAACTCCGGAGGTTACGACAACCATTCGTACCTATAACACCAAGTCACACATACACAGATGGTTGCCCAAATCTCCGGCGAAAGTTTCTACAAAGTCTATGTTTGATGATCAAAAGGACATGTCATGGCAATCCGTGACAACTGTAGATGAATCAGGGCACCCAGTGTAAGTATGGACTGGGTACCAAAAAACTAAATAATCTCGAGTTTCGTGCAGGAACAACTATGGAGGAATATCATCAGACCTTGGTATGTTGATAGTGGCTATTCCAGGCACATGACAGGAGACATTACCCAGAAGGGTACACAAATCTGTGACAGAAAAGGGAAAGGGAAAGATCACTCAGAAGGAGAAAAGGGAAAGATCACTCAGAAGGGTACCGTAAGTAACGGTGTTCTAAAATTTGAAAATGTCATTTTTGTTCCAGAATTGAAGCACAGTTTGCTGAGCGTGTCACAAATCTGTGACAAAGATTTTTCAACACATTTTACTAAGAAAGAGTGTTTGATTTTGAAGTCTGGTATAATTATACCAGAAGACTGGATTCTTGTTCGATCACAACGAAAAGATAATGCTTATGTGATCGACATGAACAAAAATGTTCCTGACGAAATAACCTGTTTGTTATCAAAAGTGTCAGAACATAACGCAATGCTTTGGCATCGTCGGCTTCGTCATGCTAATACTAAAAATCTTAATCGTCTTGCTAAAAATAATTTGGTTCGTGGTTTACCAATCAAAGATTTTGTGACTATTGAAAAATGTGTAGCTTGTGCTTTTGGAAAACATCATCGAAAGTCTCACAAGCCAAAGTTAATTAATACTATGTCATCTGTTTTTCAATTACTCCACATGGACCTTTTCGGACCAGTTCATGTTTTGAGTCTTTCTCGTAGCTCTTATTGTCTTGTTATTACTGATGACTACTCATGTTTTACATGAGTATTTTTCTTGTCAAATAAGAGTGAAACTGCAGATTTAATCAAGTTCGTGATACTCATGAAGAACCAACTGAACTTGAAGCTGAAAGGAATTAGTTGTGACAATGGAACGGAATTCAAGAATGCATCATTGAATCATTTCTGTTCAGAAAAAGGAGTACTTTGTCAGTATAGAGCCGTTCGAACACCACAAAAAAACGGTGTAGCTGAAAGAAGAAACAAAACTATTATCAAGGCAGCTAGGACTATGTTGTGTGACTCTAAACTGCCTTTGTTCTTCTGGGCAGAGGCTATCAATACAGCATGTTATGTTCGAATCGGGTTATTATCAACAAGTCCAAAATGAAGACTCCATACGAGATTGTTTATGGTCACAAACCCACCGTCGCACACTTCAGAGCGTTTGCCTTTCCATGCACACTGCTGAATCTTGAGTCTACTCCAAAGTTCGGGTCCGCAGCTGATGAATTGTATTTTGTTTGTTACCCTGGTAATACAGCCTACAGGGTCTACAACAAATCAACTAAACAGATTCTTGAGTCCTATGAAAGTCGTTGGTTAGAAGAAATGAGACAGACGCTCGTGTTGGTCCTGATTGGTTATTTGATTACAACGATCTTCAAACCGTTCAACGTGTTTTCAGTCATTAACACAGAATCTTCAAGTGGTCCCACAGTGGAAGCTACGAAAGATAATTCACATGCAGTGTCTCATATCTCTCCGCACCTAGATGATGACATCGCTGAGTTAAGTAATAATTCGTCTACAACTGACACTCAACCCAAGGAATCTTCAGAAACCGATTGTTCGCCGAATAAGTCTGAAGATACTGCTACTGTTGAGGGGGAGAGTTCCACCCGTCAGATATTCGGGAGCACACTGTTTCCCAATGCCATTCCAGATGAATACGTTGCTGGTACTTCGTATTCCCACAGTACGACGACAACTGGCTGGAAGAATCCCCTTACGGATTCTGATGAGAACGTGTTTAATCTTCAACCTAACAATGATGTTTCCGATCATTTAATTTCGTCGAGAATCCAAAAGAACCATCTGATTGAAAATGTCATAGGTCCCATTGAAGCGGGTGTGTCCACCAGAAGTCAGATTGAACACATAAATAGTTGTATGTTTTCCTGTTTCATCTCTCAAATTGAGCTAAAAACTGTTGAAATGGCTCTTCAGGAACCTAGTTGGGTAGATGCTATGCATGAAGAATTGAATCAGTTTGATAAGTTGAAGGTTTGGAGATTGGTTAAACTGCCGGAAGGAAAGAAAGCTCTTGATACAACATGGGCCTTCAAAAACAAGCAAGATGACACCGGGGTTATTGTTCGAAATAAGGCACGAGTGGTAGTTCGTGGGTTTCTTCAGGTTGAGGGGTTAGATTACACTGAAGTCTATGCCCCAGTGGCTAGACTTGAGGCCATTAGAATCTTTCTGGCCTATGCATCATACATGGGGTTTACGGTGAATCAAATGGATGTTAAGACCACGTTTCTGTATGGTGAAGTCAAAGAGGAGATTTATGTTGATCAGCCACCGGGTTTTGTTGATTCTAAGAAACCAAATCACGTTTACAAGCTAGACAAGGCTTTGTACGAATTACATCAGGCTCCTCGAGCGTGGTATGCTACACTGACCGCGCATATTCTTGATCATGGCTACAAGCGTGGAACCATCGATCAAACCTTGTTTCGGAAAACTGTCGGAAAATATTTGATTCTCGTCCAGATCTATGTCGATGATATTATTTTGGATCCACTAGTACTGAGTTGTGCACAAAATTTGAGAGTGTAATGAAGAAGAGATTTGAAATGAGCTCGTTGGGTGAAATGACAACGTTTCTGGGGCTACAGGTTCGCCAAAGCTCGACGGAAATTTTACTGCATCAATGAAAATATGTTGAAGATATGCTGGCCAATTTGAACTTCGAGATTCCAAGAGTGCTAACACTCCCATGGCAGAAAGACCGCTACTGTCATCTGATCCTGAAGGGAGTCTCGTAGATCAAACGCATTATCGATAGATGATCGGGTCTCTGATGTATCTCACAGCCAGTCGTCCTGACATCATGTTTGCAGTCTGCCAATGTGCTTGTTTCCAGTCTAACCCTAAACTCTCTCATTTAATTGCTGTTAAACGTATTTTTAGATATCTGAAGGGACAACCAAAGTTAGGTCTTTGGTATCCCAAACAATCAGAATTTGATCTTTATGCTTTTGCTGATAGCAATTATGGTGGAGATGACATAGACAGGAAATCCACGTTAGCTGGTTGCCAGTTCTTAGGAGACAGTCTCATTTCATGGCAGTGTAAGAAACAACAGACAGTGTCCACCTCGACCGCCGAAGCAGAGTATGTTGCCGCATCTGCTTGCTGCTCTTAGGTTATCTGGATGCAAAACCAGTTGCTGGATTACGGTTTGGAATTTCTTGACACTCCTATTTCTGTGATAATGATGCGGCCATCGCAATTGTGAAAAACCCTGTTCAACACTCTAAAACCAAGCACATCGATATTAAAATTCATTTTATTCGTGACTGTTTCGATCGAAATTTGATTCATCTTGAACAAGTCCACATTAACAACAATGTGGCAGACTTATTTACAAAACCGGTCGGAACAACAAAATTTAATGTGCTTGTGGGTTTTCTTAAAATGCTTCGTTTCGAGGATTGAGTCTTTTTGGGTATAAATTTGTACATAGTTGTTTATTTTTTGCACAAATTTAGGGGGAGAAAAATTAAAAAGATAAAAATAGTGTGTGTGCGTTTTTATTAAAAAAAATCAAAATTTCAAAAATAGTGTGTGGTCTTTATTATTAAAAATTAATATTTTGATTTTCAAAATTCATTCTCGCTTAAAATTATGTCGGTTGCTCAAGTTTGAAGGACATATACTTGTATACGGTTGGTCCGGTGTTCTACTTGTAGTTTCACAGGATAGCCATTTACCTAACAACTGAAAGCACCCGGGGCGACTATGATGCGTTTTGTGTTTCGTATTGTTTCACTTAAAATTATGTCGGTAACTCTGGGCTGGAAGGACATGTATTTTCATGCATGTTTGGTCCGGTTAACCATTTGTGGTTATAATGGATAGCCATTCACCTGAAAGCTTAAAGTGACTGGGTTGATTGAATTCCTAACACGTGTGTTTTACTTAACTCCCTGGGAAGTGATATTACTATTCAGTTAACAGCTTTTTTAGAAGCTTCAAAATATTTTCAAATGAGAATTGATCCAACCTTTGGAAAGTGATAGATAAATTATTGTGTGTGCTTAACGGGTGAAGTTATTAAGCTTTAAAGGATCTAGAACAGCCATTGATTTGTATGGTAGCTTTCCATGATGCGTAAAAGTTGAAGTGATATAAACTAAATTTGTTAAACTTAATGTGGAGAGTCATTTTGAAGACATGTGCATGTCTCCAGATACATCTCTCCGAATGATAGATAGAAAAGCAACTACCCAGTCATACACGAGCCCGTTAGTGTCTTGATCACCAAAAATATTGTATTATATTATTCTTTAAAAAAATATATTTTGTTAAGAGTTTCCTTTTATCCTATTCGTCTATTCTATCAAAAATCTATGTTTTCAAAGCTTAAAGGGTCAAACTAGAACTACAGAGATGGGGGCACAAAAATAAGTCATGTCATGTCTCAAATGAAAGGCCTGTAAGTCCAGATGGCTTGTAAGTCCAATGTTCAACCTTAAAGCTTAAAACTGTTTACTCTCTATAAAATCTTTTGATCAAGCACTAAGGGGTTGGAGTCAAATTGGGGGTGATCTGGGGAAAGCCAAATACGTTTTGAGAAAAGATAGGAGGCATCACAGATCCATGAGTGATGTCCATCTAAGCTTTATGCCGAACTGAACCCTAATCATATCACTGACACAATGAAAATCATGCTAAGTATGTTTTACCTGCTATCAACCTGTCTCTTTATGTCATAATAACACTGAGCATGAATCCTAGTGACAACCTCTTAAACGATATGATTCCATGTTCGGATCTTTTCATAAAAGGCCGGCGTTTTTACTAAAACTGAAATTTGATCCCGATTTTATAAAATTCAAGGGAGTTCCTGTGTATATTAATGTGGATTTATTTTTGTTGTTCTTGTTTAATTTTATTTTGTTTTGTTTTATCTATTTTATTTATTTATTTTTCCTCGAAACTACTCTCCTTGAAACGTTTGTATAAACTGAGCTAATTTTCAATTTGGGCTTTGAAGGTTTTTGGGTCACCTGACTGTTTGGGTATGTTTCTACTTGGGCTGCCCACTGTGTTGAGCCCATTAAGGGTTTTCGGTCTGCCTTGGTTACAGTATAAATAATATTAAGTTTTCTTTTATCACTTTTATTACCCTCATCTAATTAAAAGACCTTAACTCTTTCTCTTAAGTGTTCTAGCCGAAATCTAAACCATCATCACTAATCATCTATTAGTGTTCACTTATTTGCTTCACAGGTATTGAACAAAGTCATATGGGATCTATGTATCGACAGAGGCTTACTTGATGTTGCCATGAACTGATTTCATGGATGGTTTGATGAATTAAAAGTGGATTCATGAGTAATTAGGGGTTTTGGTGGACTTCTTAGGGTTTAATTAAGTGTTTTCGGTTGATTATTATAGACTAGTTGCAGGTTAAATGTAGGTTTTAGAGATCTCGGTGGGTTGAAGATGATTACACGTTTCCCAAGGAGGAACCCAAGGGGTTCTTTGTCCCTAGCTGTCAAGGGGTTCTCGGTTGACTTTCGTTGACCGAGAACACCTTGACTTGACAGAGAACTTACGTTCTCGGTCAAATGTTGACCGAGAACTCCCATTATCGGTTAAATGTTGACCGAGAACTCCAGTTCTTGGTTGATTCCATTGACTTTTGTTGACCGAAAACTCATTCGTTGACCGAGAACTCCCCTAGTTGACTGAGATCTCTCTATTTGGGCTTAATACTCACTGTTGGGCCTAATCCTATACTGTTTTATTCTTGGGCCAACTAATGGGTCTTTTGGGCTTTCAGATGAGTCCTCTTTGGGCCTGTTTTATCTTTATTGCCCAAATCTCTTATAAGTCATGGACTAATTTTTAAATATATCCACTAACTTGATACGTTTGGTGCAGAAATGGCTGATCAGACTCCATTAAAGTTTGTTGATACGCATAATATTTCTGGTCACTTATTTGATCCACCCATGGCTCATAAGGAATTCAAATCGATGATAGTCAGACTCAACACTTGCAGGATCTCTCATGCACTTCAAGAGAACCCTGTCATATGCAAGAAGATAGTCACCGACTTTTGGAAAAATGCGTCAATTAATCCACGAGGGCCAGATAGAGTCATGTCTATAGACTCCAAAGTACAAAAGAAGCCAGTTGTTATCACAGAGGCCATTGTTAGAGAAGTTCTTATGTTTGGGGATCAACCTGATTACCCGACAGAGTACTCTGCAACTCAAGTTACTAAGGTTCTAACCAGAATGGGTTACGAAGGCACCTATCCTCCAGCAATCAAGAAATTGTTTCACCCGTATTGGAGATACCTATTAAACACGTTCATTACCTGTATCTCGGGGAGGAAGGGAGGATCAGACGAAATCAGCCACACTCAGATGTCTGCTATCGTTGCTTCGATCATGGTTTGAAATTACAATTATTTCGAGTTTGTTTTCAATGAAATAATGAGAAATTTGAAAGCGAAGAAGAAGGAGATGTACCTTATGTATCCAATATTTTTACAGATGATTTTTCGATTCTCATTACACTGACCTGGTAAGATCTCTCGATACTTTGGGACTTAACACCTTTGGGTTAATGAAACAGTCTAGGAAAGAGGCCAAGGTTGTATATCGGGGCTTAAATGCTTTGGTGAAATTTGGACGATTTGCTGAGACTGAAGCTGAGCCACTCATAGCTCAGTTTGCTGATAAACACGTGGCACCAGCTCAACCACGTGCTGCAATGTTTGAAATTTCTGATGACGAAGAAGATGAAGCAGAACACCATCAGACAGATAGTCTTTCAAATGCTGAAAATTTAAGTGCTCTTGAAGCTGCCAAAGCTTTATTTAAGTCAACTGCTCTGAAACCTCCTTAGGCAGTTACTGAAAACATTGAGGAAGACGTGAGTGAAGAACCAACCACTGATCTCATCCATCACAAACGAAAAAGGGTTGATACGAGATCTAGCGAGTTGGATAGTGAAGCCGAAACAACAACCACAACACCAACACAAACAACAACCACCAGCCCACAACAACAAACTGCTCAACCTGAGTCACATGCTCCAGAAACACAAGCTTATCCAGATACATCTAATGCAGAGCCATCATTTCAAGATGTCTTGTCCAGTGATTTTGTTAGTGAGTTTGACTTTGAGACAGATACTCCATACACCGACACTACAGATATTCCCTCTGGTTCATCTGGCCCAGCTATTCAGGGTCAGTCAAGCTCAGGTACATCAAACAAGCTTACCCAAATCCATGCAAGAGAGTTACTTTCAGAACAAGGGTAAAGGTGTGGTTCTTGAGAATGCCCCCGTAGACATTCATGCACTACAACGTCGAGTATTTGAACTCGAACAAGATTCGATAGTTAAAGATGTCCGTATTCAGGATCTTGAAGCAAGCAACTCAGACAAGGACTCCAAGATTAAAGAGTTGCAGTCTGGTATGGGAGGCTTAACAGCAATGTATCTTGACCTTCAACAAAAGTTATTTCAAAAATTTGGAGACAAGTTTAAAAGCAACGATGATGTAGCATCTCAAACTCACATTGTTGATCAAGATAAAGGCTCTCCTATTCGTCCAGCCGAAAACATTGATGAGCCAGAGTCACTAAAGGAGTACATGGATGCACCCCCATCACCAAAGAGAAATCTGACAAAATTCAGAAGAAATTACTTGAAAAGGGAAAGAAGAAACTGCCGGTGATGAAGAACTCAAATCAAAACGTTGAATCATCGGATCATCCAGACAGGTTCGTGGTTACTTTTCAAAAGGGGTTCTCTGATAAATACGGTGATCAATCGGGAGTTCTATCATGGGGTTTTGATGAGGATAAGAATATGTGGTGGGTAAAGAGAAAGTCGGGAACAACTGAGTATTACAAGAAGATGAAAGACTTTGGTTCTTGGAACAAAGTGGATCTTAGTGACCTGATTAATTCTCCCTTCACCAACCCGACAAACGGCAAACGTGATAGATATTTTTGGAATTTTCTGAGAAGTCAAGTTGACAGAGGTTTTCCAGACATGACAACTGCAGAATCGTTCTTAAAGAAAGCTAAAGGAGTCATGGATCCAAAGACTGGGAAACCAATGGTGAATGTAATGTGGCCTCCCACAAAGAAAGCCACTCATATTCTTGTACCCGATGCGATTCCATATGGCACGTTAGATAACATGAGGTTTTGGTTCTATGATACTTTGACTGCCACCGTTATTATCAAGCTGCAAAAGGGAAACGGATACCGATTCGTTGATCCTAAGGATTTGTTGAAGTTTGGAGAAAAGGACATCAAGACACTCAGTATGTTCCAAATAGTAGCTGATCCACTATTTGAAACGACCGACAAAGAATACACGAGCATGGTTGCATCAATTATCAGGTGCAAGTTTTGGGCAGGCGCGTTGAAGGATGCTGATATTGACTACATGGCGCATGATTGAAGACAAAGTTACAAACCAAGGGGGAGATTGTTGGGATTATTTTTGTATGGTTTGTACTTGGTATTCATTATTGGGCTGGGCTACGGGCTGTCTATGTAAGTTCTCGGTGGGCTTTTTGGTTTATTGGGCTTAGGTGTTTTGATTTCCCTATATATAGTTTATGTCATGTATATGGATCAGGTTGTTCATTCACTTGTTTTGGTATCGTGTATTGTAAGTGATTAAGCACCAGACGTATCTTAATATACTGGTGTTTTGAAGCAATCCCGTGTTACTCTTTATTGTTTACTCGTGTTCTTGAATCACCAAGTATTGGTATTCCGCACCAATACTTGTTATATTGATATCATAATTGTAGTGATCCAGATTCGGGACTTACAATAAAATTTCAGACGCGATATGAATACTACAAGTTTCTCGTGATATCGTTTGGATAGACGACTGCTCAAGCAACATTTATGGTTATGATGAATATGACATGCCATCCGGTATTAGGACAAATATGTCATTTCCTTTATTGACGATAGTTTTGATTTATTCAAGGAATAAGTCCAACCACGTTGAACACTTGAGATAAGTGTTGGAAATGCTGAAGGAAGAGTAACTGTATGATAGGTTTTCAAGGTGTACCATTGATACAGCTCATAAGAGTTTGGATATCTCTTCAAGTAGATTGACCAAAATATGAGACAAGAAGATGGTTAAGGATGATAAAGGATTATGATTGTGAAATCAAGTATTATCCTAGTGAGGATAATATGGTCGCTGACACACTAGGCCATAAATGTGAAGAGGTTATCTTGACAATTATATCGTATTAAGTAGATAGCACTTCGGATTTCTTGAGTGAGATCCGCGAGGCGCAGTAGAAGTTATAAAGGATCATGGCAAGATGAAAAAGGAATGAATTTTTGGGTTATACCGAGATTTGAAAGAAAAAACTTATGATGTAATAATCAGATTTGGTCGCCTGAGGATTTCACGTCATGGAGATATTCGAGACCAATTCCTAGATTATGCTCATAAGTCTAGAGACTCGGTTTACATCAAGATTTTGAAAGGAAACAAGTTGATTATAATGAAGGTAGATACTGATGAAAGTGAAACCATTATATAGAAGTCAAACGAAGATAAGTTCATGGTATGTGACAGCTGTAGAAAGACGTGATATTTTGCCTACATGGAAAAGAACAACCATAAGTGTTACGTAGGTGAAACCGACAGTAATACAGCAAGAGGATGCAAGAAACCAAGGACAAAAGCTAGAAAGACATGGAAGGAAGGCGTAGAGATGGCTTAGACTTATGTTATTGGAATTAAGTCTTAACATAAATGATTAGTGTGCAAATGATAATCATGTGATCATGGACGGGAGGTCCTCTAGAATAGTAAAGATATAATGGTATTATAAATGTTCATATGAAGGTCAAGGCATGCCCGAAAAGGGAGTCGGTTAAGATAAATAGTTATGATATATCAGGTTGCCTGATATACAACAGTAAACAACAATGGATTCATAGAACAAGGTGAGACTTGATTAGTCAAGAAAAGTAAGACATATCATCATGGACTTTATGATCAAGCTACCTTAGACAGCTATAACTCATGAACCCTACGTGTGGATGCAGAGCTGAGAATGAAAGAAGGTTTAAGTAGTAACTTAAGGAGTTCTTCGACAAGTTATGCAATGGATTTGCTCAATAATTGCAAGAAGTGTTCTAACTTAAGGAGTAGACAAAGGGATTTCAAGAAGTAACCCTTAAGTAGGAACTGGAAAGGTTTCCTTTTTGGAATTAATATGCTTTAAACATATTAAAAATCGGTATAATTGCTAAAAGTTGTAATTAGACAGAAGAGTCATTCAATGCTTAGTGTGGTGACGGTAAGTGAAATATTTCTGTTTGAAAAACAAGAAATAAAAGCATGCTTAAGGAAATGATGGGGACTTGCTAAGTCTATATAATATTTAATATATTATTTAATTATGATGGAAAAGTTTACTTGAGTTAGTAAACGAAATAATAAAATAATAAAAATGGAATGTTAAGTAAACTTTAAAGATGAAATTAAATATGGACTAAAAATGAAAGATGGGCCTAAGGTCCATGGGGTTAAGGGAGTATAAATACCCCTAAACCCTAATGCTTTCCATTTCCATCAATCTCTACACCATAGTCTACACCTTCAAAAACACACACTTCTCCAATTCCCGTTTTTGAGAAAATATCCCACAAAGACACGATGATTCCTGGAAATCTAACCGTCGGATCGCTCTCGAATTTTAACTAAGTGTTCAGGGAATATAAATGAAGATCCTCACAGATCAGATCTTATATCAGAGGTCGGGAAGTCCGGTTTTTAACGGAAAAACCGTAGCAGCTCAAAAATGAAGATTCCGACGACTGTTCAGCTCATCCAGCAACTGTTGCAGCAATTTTTGGTGACAGAGAGTACATCGGTTTGTATATCTGGAAGAGATGGTTTCGTGGCCGCTTAAATCACTCAATTCCGAGTTTGTTTGATATGGTTTTGGTCTATTCGAGTGATTTCAAACATAAACCTCAAATGTACGTTTTTGTTAAATAAGTTTACTTTTCATGTACGGATTTGCATAAAAGTTGGTAGGATGATGGAACGGGTCACGATTATTGATAAATTAATGAAATTTTGAGTAAACGGGTTAGTTGGTTCATTTCGGGTAAAACGAGTAGTTCGGTTTGTGAAAAGAACGAGTAAACGAAGTCGGTTTTGCATGAAACTTAGTAGGATAGTAAATCAGACCTTATTATGTGAGAAAATGGTAAACTTTAACATAAACAAGTTGTTTGGAATGAGACGGGACAAACGGGAGACGTTTAGACCGTGTTCTAGAAAGGAAACAAGGTAGTTATAGACCAAGGCTAGTTCCTTATGCAAAATGGGCAAGCCGAGTCGAAAGGAAAGGCTGGAAAGTGATGAAAATATAACCATATTCGAATAAGGTCCTTAGGAGACCTGAATCAAAAGAATGAAACTGAATCGAATGGGGAAGTGATCGAATCGAATGCGTGATTCGATTCGAATAGAAAGTCTATTCGATTAGAAATCCATTCGAATAGAATCTACCATATTCGAATAGAAAGTCCATTCGAATAGAATTTACCATTCGAATAGAAAGTCCATTCGGACAGAAAGTCCATTCGAATAGAATCTACCATTCGAATAGAAAGTCCATTCGAATAGAATCTGTCATTCGAATAGCAAGTCCATTCGAATGGGATCTGCCATTCGAATAGAACTGAGGATTCGATTAGAATAGCCCATACTTAAAAGTTTCTGATGAAACCTTAGTGATATGGGTAGGGATAGTTAATTGATACGTTTAATTGTTATACAGTTAGCCGAGCCCAGTTAAAGAAAGGAATTACTATAAATTCAAAAAGAAACAGGACCCAGGTGAGTTGCTAGCCCCATTTCTTTCTATATTTTCAGGGCTGTGTGCATACTCAATGTGATTAGTTAATAAACTTACCTTAAGTGGTAAGTGTATGATATGTGTTAGTATGGTATATGATATATGAATGATGTACGTATGGTAATGCAAAGATTGAAAGTATATATGAAAGTTATAATTATAAAGATAAAGAAAGGTAAGGTATGGTTGTATGGTAGAAAAGGGTACTAGACCCTAGTAATATTCGAGGCAAAAGGAAACCAGACCCTAATAATATTCGTGGCAAGAGGGAACCGAACCCTAATAATATCCGAGGCAAGAGGGAACCGGTATCTAATAATACTCGAGGAAGTAGGGTGTAATGCTCTTTAAAACGTATAAGCATGTATAAGTATGAAAGTATAAAGTATGAATGTACGTGTATGTATGTATGTATGTATGTATGAAGTATAAGCAAGTTAAGAAATTAATATGTGTCTTCGCCCTTTGGATTTGTATAAGTATGTATGTCAAGGTAATGTATGTGGCCTGATTAACTAGAAATGATGTGGTCTAAATTATATATAAATTATATAAATATTCCTTACACTATTACACCTTTTTGAGCTAATTCTATTTAAAATTAGTGCTCTCAAACAGTTTATATTTAGATATAAAAAGTTTAATAAGACAGTGAGATAAAACGAGTAAATTGACTCAACAACAATAACTGGTTATATTTTGTACTTTTTTTATTTACATATCAGTTATGAATAAATTGCAACTATTCTATTATTAAACTTATTAATTACTGTTACTATAGTTTGGTTGATTTCAAATAAAACGATTAAAATATAAATCCATAAATTGAAAAGAATCCATCTTATTTTAATTTATTATCAATAACTTTAATTATTTCAAATTCATAAACTAAGCAATGAATGCTTGTTGCAATATGTTACAGGAACCGAGCAAAATTATTATGGGCATATTATATAATACATCATGTTATTGCAAGCCACACAATAAATAGTTTTGGTAGCATCCCATCAACGATTGGTAGTTAACATAAAAAGGGTTATATGTTCACAATAAGGGGGGGGGGGGGGGGAGCATACGGAATATTGGAGGACCGGACCTGCTGAAAAAGTTTGGATGCCTCCTTTGGGGGAAGTTCGACATCTGTTCATGAGAAAAGAGAGCCTTTTTGGTTTGAATCTTTTAGTTATTGTTCTCTTAATTATTATCATGAACTCAAAGGATTTGTTTTGGTTTATATTTATTATGAGTAGCTAAATTACTAGAACTACCTAGGTTTTGATGAATATTGATTTTGTTTGACGGTTTATTTGGTTTTGATTAATCACATAACGCATTATCATTGAAAGGCTTTATTTAATTTGATCTTTGGTGTGATAAAATATTGTTTATAAATAATTATTGCTTATTGATTCCGTGTATTTTTTGATTGATTGATTGTGTGTCGTTTAGTTAGGGTTCTACGTTTAGGTCATAGACTTGGTGTTTTTGAGTACTACCATAGGAATCTTGAGTGCGATTAATTATTAAAATTCAATAGGTTCACCTTCCTTGTGACCGAGAGGTAATAGAGAGTCGGTTTGTCTCGTGTGTTTATTCGGTTAGGTTAGAATTGTGCGAGAGAGAGTTTTGGTCTTGTCCGGTCTAGTTTTGAGTGCAAATAAGTGTCTTAGATCGAGTTAGATTTTGTAACCCCTTTATCCCTAGAATTGCTAGTACCAATTTTAAGTGGGTTTTGTGTCATTGAGTCCGAGAGGAGATGCGCCATTAGGGTACCTTAGTAATCTTTATCCCGGTGCATTTATTCAATCTTCTTAGATTTGTGAGGGTTAGTTGGTGAGGCCGAGAGGTGATCAAGCGAACTTTAATGAGCCTTAGTTGATTGTTTTAAGATCCCGGTGTCGTGTGATTAGTTAATTTCGTTAGCCGTTGAACTGTCAATATGATTCTTGCCTAGGTAGTCGTTTCTCCATATTCGTTAAAAGCTCCGTTAGTGCCATTAAGTTTTCCAGTTAGTTAAGTTAAGTTAAGTTAATTTAAGTTAAGCTAGTTTAAATTAATTAAAATAAAATTAAATAAATTAAATTAATAAAATCAATTAGAAATCTTTCATGATAGGACTTGGATTAGGGTTTATAATCTGAGCCGTTCTCACGTGTATTCGAGTTCGATATCCAGACTTTCCTTGTCTTTGCTATACGCGACCGGTGCACTTGCCGTTTGTGTGAACTAGGATAGGTTGTTTGGTTTTTAAAGCTTAGTTGCGATTCTTGTTTTATTTATGTATATATTTTCGCACAGCAAGAACTCACTCAGCGTAACCGACTTTTAGTATGCACGTAGGCAAATAGGATGAAGGAGCTGGATTGAGGGAGACACATGGCATGGACTGAGCTGATTGGCATCTAGTGAAGAAAAGTTATGATGTTTTATGTTTTGATAATTTGAAAGTTAAAAGTTATGTTTATAATAGTTTATAATGAATGTTGACATTTTTTTATTTCGTGAAAAGTTTTAACTAAATCTGATATTTAGAACTGTGTTTATGAGTAAATCCAATTCCAACATAGGGCACCGGAACCGGGGCCTTACATATTTTGACTTATGGGCTTCCTCTAATATATTTTCTCGTTAATTTCCTACCATCGGTACCTAGATTCTTTTACCTAACCTAAGTATTTCATCGTCACTCTTGACTAATTGATCTATAGTACCATTTTATTTTTCAGCTATTACGTTTCCCTCTTCTAGTGCCAACTTCCGAGCTTCTTTAATTTTGGTGACCAAAACGACTTTAAGTTCTAATTTTAGAGCTCGAACTTTTTTAGGCCTGTCATGTTCTTTTCTACTTAAGCATCTGCAACTACATTGATTTTTGCTTAATGATAGATGATTTCACAATCATAATAGTTCAGAGTTTCCATCCAACTTTTCTGTCTCATATTTAACTCATTTTGATCGAATAGTTGCTTCAAACTCTTATGATCGGTATATACTGTGAATTTTACACCATACAGATAATGTCTCCATAACTTCAATGCGAAAATTATAACGCCTACTTAGAGATCGTGTGTGGTTTAATTTTTCTCATAAATCTTTAATTGTCTAGACGCATAAGCAATAAATTTCTTTCTTTGCATTAACACGCATCCCATACCCGTGTGCGAAGCATCATAGTATACGTTAAAGTTATATAAACCTTCAGGCAAGACTAAGATAAGTGAATTCGTTAGTTTTTGTTTAAGGGTTTCGAATGCTTCTTCTTGTTTTGGTCCCCATTCAAACTTGACAGATTTTATGTTAACCGAGGTTAAAGGAGGCTATTCTGGAGAAATTTTGAATGAACCTTTGGTAGTAACCAGCCAATCCTAGAAAAATTCTAACCTGAGTTAGGGTCTTGGGTGTTTCCGATTTGGTAATAGCCTCAATCTTTGCTGGATCAACTTGGATACCCTTTTCATTTACAATATGACCAAGAAATTGCACTTATGGCAACCAAACTTCACACTTTGAAAACTTAACGTATAATTTTTCCTTTCTTAATATTTCAAGCATGATTCTAAGGTGAGCATGATGATCTTCCTTCGTCTTGGAGTATATAAGAATTTCATCAATGAAGACGATAACAAACTTAACCATATAAGGTTTACAGATTCTGTTCATCATATCCCTGAATGCTTCCGGGGCATTAGTAAGTCCAAACGGCATAACGGTGAACTCATAATGTCCGTATCTGACTCTGAATGGTTTCTTTGGAAATCTTCTTCTTGAACCTTTAGTTGATGATCTCCTGATATAAGGTCAATTTTTGAAAAATAACTTGCTCCTTGGAGTTGGTCGAATAGATAGGCTATGCAAATTTTCATCGATGTAGATATCTATTTTTGTTGTAACTTTGTTTAACTCACAATAGGCTATGCAAATTTTCATTGACCCATCTTTCTTATCATGAACAAAATTTGAGCACCCCATGGTGTAGAACTCGGTCGTATAAATCCTTTCTCCAACAACTCATCTAATTGTTTCTTCAAATCTTTCATCTCTGTCAGTGCTAATCTATAAGGATATTTAGCAATTGGTGCGGATCCTGGAAGTAAATCTATTCGAAATTCAACTTCTCTATCCGGTGGGATTCCAGGTAGCTCTTCGGGAAATACATATTTGAATTTAGAAACAATTGGGACTTCTTTCATTTTCTTATATTCAGGTTCTTTGGTTACTTAGGCCATGATGCGAGGCATCCCTTACCTATACAATGACTTGCTTTAATTTTTGAAATAATCCCAATTCTTCTGTCCTCTTTATCTCAAGCTATATGGATGGTCTTCTTGTTCGGGGCTAAAATGTTAATGGCTTTTTCGTCGCAAAAAATATGAGCTTGGTTAGTGGATAACCAATCCATTCCTAAGATTACATCAAAACCTGCTAATTCCATAGGTAATAGCTGTACATGTATGTTGTGCCCGGCTAAAGAAATATTACAATTACTTAAGACATCAGATGTTTTGATTAGGCTTCCATTAGCGGTTTCTACCTCATAATGATTGTTTAGCTTAACTAGAGGTTCGTTTAATAGACTACCAAACTTATAATCTATGAAACTTCGATTTTCCCCTGAATAAAAAAAAACTCTAGCACAAACATTATTTAAAGGAAACATACCAGTATTTACGTCAAGTATTTCTCCTTATTTCTGGGTGTTGAACATGAAAGCAAGAGCATTTCCCTTTCTTCCACCATTCTTGACATCACAACCACTAGCACCTCTAGTTGTTGGCTTCTTTTTGGTGCATTCATTTCTAAAGTGCCCTTTTCACCACAGTCGCAACACATCGTGGTTTTCTTTCTACAATCCTCCCCCTTGTGACCAGGTCTCTTACAAAAATTACAAGTTGCAGACGGATCATATTTTCGAACGTCTATCTTGATTACCGAACTCAAACACTTTCCAAAATGCATTTTCACACAATTCTTAGAAATCGGACAGGTAGGAACAAACGGCCCCTCCTTCTTCTCATCAAACTTTTTCCTTCCATCACCATCATGTTTCTTTTCCCCGGTATTTTTTTTTCTCTTCATCACGGTTCTAATCATACCATCCATTAGATACCCAGCGATTTCCATAGCAGATTCGATAGTCAACGACATATGTGAACGAACATGCTCACAAAACTCCTTTGGCAACCCATAGATGTAACGGGTGACCTTATTGCATTCAGGGTGTGGTACTAGCCTACAATACTCAAGGAATTTTGTTTTATACTCCTTAAGATTGGTTTCAATCACTTTATGATTCCATAGTATGGTCTGAATTTGGTCAATTTAGTGAATCAGACAGAACTTTTGCTTAATAAACTCATTGAAAGTTTTCCATCAAGGTTGTAAAGATTGTTTTGACCCTTACCTTCAATCAACATATTCCACCATTCCAGCGCCTCCCCTTTGAAAATTTAAGAGGTATACTGGATCTTTTCCTATTTCGTACACTTGCTTATTATTATAATTGATTCCATCGCTTCTAATCAAAGAAGAGTAACTATCGCATCTTTGTCTCCATAAAGTTCTTTCGGTTTATAAACTTGAAAATCTTTGAAAGTACAACCCTTGCTCACTTTTATATTCTTCACTTTACTTAGTTCATTGTCAGTTGTTGAACTTTCATATCCTTCATCTTTCTTTTCTTTTGTTAATTTCGTCTCTTTAGTTTCTTTCTATGAATGAATCGATATACTTTGACTTGGTTTATATCGCTTAGTAGATTTTGCCGTGCTCTTTGAATTTACCGAGTTGTCTAGTATCATTTTTATCAATGGGGTTACCGCTTCCATAATCATGTCACGGATTTCTCCCACACATCCTTCCGTTATAGTTTGTTGGTGCATGATGCCAGTAGTTCATTTGTCTCGTGTTTGTTTGTGTCTGTAATCGTTACATTGTTCTTGTTTGAACTTGTTTTGTTTTGTGTTTTAGCGAACTTGTTGGTGAGCGAAGTAAGGACAACTTCGCCTAGTCTGTTAGGCGAAGTTGTCATGCTATATATTATCTAACTTCAGCTCATTCTAAATAACTTTTGACGGCTGGGTTTTGGTGACTCTCTGTGTCACATGTTTGGTCTTTGGTTATTACCTTTGCAATATAACAAGTGTTCTCTTATATACTCGAGTGTTTTGCTTGTCTTTTACGTGTTCGTCGTCTTAGCACTCGTATCGTATACGTAGGGGATTCCGCACCCTCGTTTTACGAGATACTCATGTATAGATCCGGCTGGGAACCTACAATTGGTATAAGAGCATTTGCTCGTGATTGTGTGGTTCGGGATTATCACACGTGTGTTAAGATTGTTCTGTTAGACTATTCACGAAACTCTTTTACGTTGAGATACCCCTCATTTGTAAGTTCTTTACAATACTCATTAATTACGTCTTCCCTTCACCCTCGCTACCTTCATTATCAGCTGTGTCAACCCTGCAAGAACAAGCCGTTTATGAGGCGAAGTTGTCGACACACAAACTAGGGTTTTTAGCGAACATATAGGGTTTTGGCGAAGTTGTTGACCTGCGAAGTTGGTGATCAGAAGCTATTAACCAGCAAAGTCGAAGGCTAGCGAAGTTGTATTAACTTCGCTGCTCATTGCTCACTGAATTTTGTTGTTGAGTTCTAAGTCTCGTCTCGTTCAAGTATGACTTCGATAAACATCACAGAACTGGTAAAGATGGAGGTTGAAGCTGGTTCAGCAACTAAAGCTCCAAAACTGCTTAAAGGTACTGATTTCGTTGCATGGAAAGATAGATTTGAACAGTATGTGAAGTATCAAGATGCAAAGATGTGGGTCTGCATTCAAGATGGGTACATTACAACGACTACTGAGTTCGAAGGTTGAGAGCAAATTATGAAATACATTAAGATGGAGGATGATGAAAAGAAAATGTATGAAGCAGAAAGTAAAGCACATGCAGCCATAACTATGGCACTTCCTCAAGAGATTCTCCATACTTTCAAGAAGTACAAAACTGCTCGAGAATTGTGGGAAGCCCTTGAGAATCGCTATGAAGGAAACGTTGGGATTCGTACCTCCAAAACAAAGCTGTTGAAAACTCAATTCTCCGTGTTCAAATATCTTAAAAATGAATCACTTGATGATATCATCACACGATATTATCACCTGATGACTGAGTTGAATAACTACTCCATTGAGTACAAGGAGGAAGAGATAGTGGAAAAACTTCTCGATGCTCTCCCACCTAAATGGGAGATGTACACAGTTCTGATGAGAGAAGTTAAAGATTTTGAGAACTTTGACTTGGAGAAGGTGGTTAATAAGTTACGTAATTTTGAATTTAATATGGCTCGAAAGGAGACGCCTACTGATCAGGTTCAGGATCCGGGAAAGTATGGTGCTAAAGGCTCTCCAAACTCAAGTAACAGAATCAACTGCCTACTACTCGGGGGGAGAGCCAAACTCCTCTCAAGATGGTCATGTGATACTTAATATGGATGGTGACGTATGTTTTGTAGCAGGTGGAAGTAGTTCCTCAAAGTCTCAATCCTCAGCTGGAAATTTCTCAGCCAGTGCTTCTAGCAAGAATTACTCACAGATGCCTATGAGCGTGAAATCAGCTGAACAACAATTTGCTCTATATCCTTCATTCATTGCCTCTTATGAGAACTACATCAAAGGAAAAATTGTTGACCCTGCAACTTTGGATGAGGACTATGATCAGATAGACGCTGATGACATGGAAGAAATGAATCTGCTGTGGCAGATGGCTATGATATTGAGAAGGGTGAAGAGGTTTATGAAGAAAACAGGTAGAAAGTTCGTTGGAGAAAGACTGAGATTTGACAAGTCAAAAGGTCGCTGATACAACTGTCAACAAAATGGTCACTTTGCTAGAGAATGTACAAATGAGAGAGTCGAACGAAGTCAGAACAGGCCTACTCAAAATAATGGAAGTGGAAATGAAATCAAAGCTATGGTATCTCAGCAGAACGGTGGGTACAACTGGAATATACAAGTTGAGGAGGTGATCGACCAGGCAAATCTGGTAAATATCGAAACTGGAAGATGTGACAAAGAGACGGTGGAGGATCAAGCATACATGGCAGAATTGAACGATGAGCTCTCAGAGGTATGTTCTGAATCTCATTGTGAACAATGTGAAAAACTGTCTGATCAACTGAAAACATTAACTGATCATTTTGTCGGTTTGGATATTAAATTAAAAACATTAAAAGAAGAACATCACTATTCTAAAACTAAAGAAAATAGCTACTCGGTAAAAATAAAAGCCAGTGAGAAAGATATTAGAAGCCTTAAGGCTACCCTAGCTGAAAAGTTACAAGTCATTGATCTTAGCTATGAAGTTTTAGAAGAGAAAACCAAACTGATAGCTGAAAAGGACAAACAGATAGCTGATTACCAGGTAAAAGTGGTGGAATTGAACAGGAAAATTGAACAGTTTAGAAATTCTTCGGTGATGCTTGACCATATTCTAAGTGTTCAACGTTCCCCCAACTAACAAAGGGGGAATCGGATACACAGAAGTTCCACCACCGTACAATAATAATTATACTTATAATCCTAGTAATCAGCAATCCGTTAGTGTTGAAACTAGTCAGACAGTTCCAATCAAAGTCTCTACTAAAGATACTAAAGTTAATGAGAGTGAAGCGAGTCAGACAAGTTCTAATGTCACAAGTTCTGTCTCGTCAAATTCGGACAAATCGTCTGAATCGGGTGAGATAAAAGAAGAGGTCGTGTTACTAAAACGAGGGGAGGACTATAAGTTTTATGAAAAGAAATCTTCCCAAAATCCGTTTGTTCCACCGTATGTGAGGCAAACTGATAGTAACACAACCTCATCATCTACAACAACTTTTGAGACAAATGTTCAAAAGAACACAAATTGTTCGAACAGAAGTTGTTTTAGATGCAATAGGATAGGACACTTTGTCAATGACTGTCCTCTGAAACAGAGGAAATCTAGAAATATGAGGCCAACTGAAACTGAGAATAAAACGAATACTAAATATGATGCTGGTAAGAATGCTAACACATCAAATTTCAATCATTGGACTAATCCAAGATTTCAAAGAAACCAGTCTCGTTTTTTCCCAGTGAACCACCGAACCAACAATTATAATTCCATTAATGTTAGAAATTCACGAAGGTTTGGATGGCTTCATAGCCAGTCATCTAGAAATTTCCCTTTCAGATCATATAGAAACTTTCCTCAAAAGAACATTGGGCAACCAAGGTACTGGATGCCGGATAACAGGATTAATCAACCCAAAAACAGAAGGTCTTGGGTCCCCCGTTTTTAATCTATTTCTTTAATTTTGCAGGAACAGTGGAGCAGGGCTGTAAACAATATGTGGGTTGTTGACAGTGGCTGTTCCTGGCACATGACTGGTAACAAGAATTTGTTACGTGATTGGAAGACTGTTCAAGTAGGAAGGGTTAGTTTTGGAGGAGAAAGTGGAGGAAGAATTAATGGTATTGGTATTGTTGCTAATGGAAGAATCAAGTAAGAGAAAGTAAATTTTGTGGAAGAGCTAAAGCACAATCTTTTGAGTTTCTCTCAGATTTGTGACAAAGAATACACTGTGCATTTTACAAAAGATGAGGCACTCGTGCTTTATCCTGGATTCAAGATTCATGAAACCTGGATTGTGATGAAGGCTCCAAGAGAAAAGAACACATATGTAATGGACATGCGATCAACCGAGATGGCAAAGGAAGAGTCATGTCTTCTGTCAAAAGCAACAGAGTCTGAGTCAGAGTTGTGGCATCGAAGAATGGGTCATATTCATCTTCGTAAGATGAACTACATTGTCAACAATGGGCTGGTACTTGGGGTTCCTCTAAAGAACTTCAACTTTGAAGACTAATGTTTATCATGCAAGAAAGGAAAACAGCACAAGAAGCCACATCACTCCAAGAAAGTCAACTCTATTGTTAACACTTTGGATTTGCTCAACATGGATCTTTCTGGTCCAGTTAATGTCAAGAGTCTAGGAGAAACATCGTATTGTTTGGTAGTAACTGACGATTACTCTCGGTACTTATGGGTTTACTTTCTGAAGGCAAAAGATGAAACAGTTCAGTTGGTAATTAATTTGATTACCAAAGTGGAAAATATTGTTGGGAGAAAAGTAAAGTTCATCAGAAGTGACAATGGAACGGAGTTCAAGACCTACCAAATGGAGATCTTTTGTTTGCAGAAAGGGATAGAATATCAGTATAGCGCACCATATACTCCGCAACAAAATGGAGTAGCTGAAAGGAAGAACAGAACTCTAATCGAAGGAGCCAGGACCATGCTGGCAGATGCTAAACTTCCCGTGGTGATTTGGGCTGAGGCTGTTGCTACGGCCTGTTATATCCTTAATCGCGTTTAACTGTTAGAAGATTAAATAAAACTTGTTATGAACTTATGCATGGTAGGAAGCCAAATCTGAAAGGTCTTGAACCTTTCGGGTCCCCATGTTCGATATTAAAGACGAACTCTAAATTTGGTGAAAAAGCTGACAAAGGTATTTTAGTTGGCTATGCAGTTGGGACACCCAACAGAAGAGTCTTTAATTTATCAAACAACAAGGTTGAGATGGTCTGTAACACTAACATTACTAGTTACAAATCACCAAGGCCTAGCATGGGACCAACAGAGGCTTTCGACTATTGATGATCGTCGTTCAAGTCAATCAAAAACCTAATTATTCTAAATAGTTAGAGCAAGTAGGGTATCGTATCACAAGGAGCATGTGGTCAATGCAGTTCGTGTACAGACTTAATATTATGAAGTAAATGGTTTTAGTGCTGATCACACAAGCAATTAAAGTGAGTTTATAGAACTAAGCAACGAACGAACAAGTGAGTTGTAAACAATTAACAAAGCAAATCACACCCGGGAATTAAAGTAAGCAACCAAACAGTATCTCAAGCAACCTAACAGATTGATTATCAACGATTAACTGAAAACTATTCAACCAGACAAAACCTTAGACACCAACAATTACTTTACACACGGCACTGGTTATCAAACGGTCCTTGCCAATGTGACTCAGTTAAGGGTAATTGCACGTTTTATCGTATTCAATCTAACCAAACAGTTATATGACTAATTATCTAGCAACTGGTAACAGATCGTTCAGACCAACGTAAACCTAAACCGACCGAACACACAGAAATACTAAACATCAATAATCATATATCAATCATCAATAATCTAAACATAAGTATTCTTAATCACATGAGAAAAACTGTAAATGGTTACAAACTATACATCCTGGGTGCGATTCTAGGAGATTAACCGAGCTTAGACATCATTGAATCTTCGATACGGATGATAGGAACCATATGTAGGATCTTGACACGATCTAGGATAGTGGAAATCGCCTATAAGAACTGCTGGAATCGCCTCTTGGTCGTCAAACACGAAGTTAGGGTTTCAAATCATGAAAAGGATGATATTAACCAAAATTTCCCGTCTGCACACCCGTCGCGGTACGCGACGTGGTCTTCTAGGGTCCATCGCGTACCGTGATTGACCCAAAGTCAACATCTCATTTATCTCCCATCGCGGTACACGATGGGGACTTCAGCAAACCCATCACGGTACGCGATGGGGACTCTGTTACAGCAAACTCCATTCTTTTCCTCGTTTTGCGTGCTGGACATCCCGGGTCTTCATTCCGTGTCACAACAGGTCCATACTGAGTACTTTAACGCCTATGACCTGAATTTCAATAAAACACGTATGAAGTATCGATAGTTCTCGAATAAACAGTTAAAACTAAATAATAAACGAACTAAAACATATACAAATTAACCGACCATCACATCCCCACACTTATCTTTTGCTTGCCCTCAAGCAAAACTCTAAAGTAAACATCGACCTCCATCATAGGTTTGTAGATTATCGCCATTAATACTAGTAAGGTTTAAGGTCATACCCAGTTTCCCAGACTGACACTGTTTTTAGATTGACATCTCACAAATACGGTTCAATGCTATAATAAAAATAATAGAGCCGCCCAAACAGGTGTACTTTGTTTCCGGTTAAGGCACACATGCTCATACCACTCGTAATATAACATCTCTCCTCTCGGTTTAATATATGGACTAGCAAAAGATGTGCCAGTATCACTTAGCTCTCAATATCACTCAGAAATACATATTAATCCATCAAGCTGCTTTGTCACAAATGCAAATCAAGAGGTCTTTAAAAGGGTTGTAACGGGGCCAGGTGTAAGGGTATGGAAGGGAAATATTTAAGTAGCTCAAACAATCCGACCCGGCTTATTACAAAACATCTAAATAAACGAAACAACTGTACAACTAACTGATTGATTATATACATCTAAATAAGAAAATTATCAACATACTGATGTCACATTTTTTTTAACATAAACGAACTTCAACGATCGAACTACAGAATATTTAACTGAATACAAACAGACATCTTTTTGTCTTTTTCTCAATTTTTTTTTCTTTTTTACGCCTAATAACGTGATGCTTAACAATGAGATAAATACAAATACAAAACAAAAGCAAATACAATTACAGATACAAATAAACCTAGTAAGCCGGATCGTCTCGTAACATAATGTCGGGGTTAAACAAATGAAAAATAAGTCCAAGAAATGTTTTCTAAGGGACCCAACCCCCCGCCCCTCACATTAACCACACCTCATATGTGTAATAATGAGGCCCCAATCCCCCAATACCCAAACTCACGCTCATCCAGACGAGGCTTAACCTAGTTGCCTCTATCACTTTTGCATTTTGCCAACTGTGATCCCGTAATCCATGAACATCAGTGAAAGCACTCAAATGACATGTGTGTACTATATATTATATGTGTATTATATATATTTGGGTCAACTCACACACGTACCGGAGGAATAGGGTTGACGATATAAACATGTGTACTTGTCCTCATGACTCGTTATCCCCGCCTAAACGACCCCATTTTCAACTTCTCGTAATAAAAACATTTGTGACTAAGACTAGTGAGACGCTGAAAAACTAACCATGACCAGAAACCTATGATTTGGCATTAATGGCAATAATTAACAGTTACCAACTTTTGTTTTTGAACACTCTTCGAGGTACTATCAGGCTAAAATTTTTCAAATTTCCCCCATCCCCACACTTGAGGTTTACATTGTCCTCAATGTAAGAACACTTAACATTATCCTCAAAGTAAAAAATGATAGAACAATTAATAAACATTTGAGGGACGGGGTTGAAATTGACTTTTTGACTATTAAGCAATTTTAAAATTTCGGGGCTCGTGTGTGGCGGTTCTACTAACAATTATACAATTACACTTTTAACGTTTAAAGTAATAAAACAAAATTAAATTATGAAACTGTAATCACCTAATATGAACGTGACTGGAGAAGGACCAGTCGGCTCGTGAACTCTCAAAAACACTCGTGTACTCTCGTCTCATCCAATTACCATACTAACAATCGAACCTGCAAAATCTCGAGATGTGTAGAAGCAAGCTTCTCACAAATGTAAGACATAGGTCTTTTAAGAGTTACTAAAATGAATATTTGTTTACTTTTAAACAATTACCAAGCCAAATTAAGCCGTTTCATAAAAACTTCTGTTAAATTAGTTTAAAACATTAAAAGACCTAACTCACTTTCGTAGGAATCATGATTGCATTTAGCGTATGCAACAAGCCCTGTAAACCCCCCGGTAGCCCGGGAGGACGAGTGGGGTCTCGTGAGGGTTTATAGTGAACTACACCCACAAAGTTCCAAATACAACAAAATATACACGTACCTGGATTAACCACAGCAAAATGAACATGAAAGCACTCTGAGCCACTTAACTGAACTAAAACCTCGTTTTCTGACAAATACTTTATCGACACCTCAAAATCCAAACTTTTTCGTGAGGTATCCCCACACTTAGCTTTTGCTATGATGGTACGCTTAAAATACAAATAGTAATATGAAAACTAAAACAAAATGCAAAACTAAAAATATACAAAATGTACAATTACCACCCTTTTGAAACTTTTATGGCATTCAAGGCGGGCGTCTGGCCCGCTCACGTGCAACCTTCTCATTATAGGCACGCTTTTTTTCAATCATTTGTTGCCAGTCTTTCGATAGGCCATGATCTGGCTCGAACATCCTCGATTTCCACTCTTGATCATTTTGGTTGGGTGGATGTCTCACTTTCTTCTTCTTTGGTTGGTCACCTTTCTCTTCCACCTTCTTACTCTGTTGTTTCTCAAATCCCTTCTTATCTATCCTGTCAATCACAAAACATTCCTCTTTTCTACAATCCTTGTCCAAGGATACAAACTTTTCAACAAGAGGGTTAGTAGAATTTTCAAACAATAATAACCGTTTATCACGGTCTCCACACTTGATTCCCAAAACCCCCTTAGCACAATCAATTATCGCATGTGCTGTGGCGAGGAATGGCCTACCCAATATGACTTGTGGTTGTGTATTATTCCCACGTTTAGCATAGTCAAGTACAAGAAAGTCAACTGGGTAGAAAAATTCCTCCACCTGAACCATTACATTAGTCACCATGCCTCGGGGAAGTGTATGAGTTTGGTCCGCCAACACCATGGTGGTGTTTACTATTTCTAATGGGACAAATTTATACTGATCATATAAACTACCGGGCATGATACTAACACATGCTACAAGATCTAAAAGTGCACGATCAGTTTTAAATTCCCCAATTTGAATAGATAAAAGCGGAACTCCCGGGTCTAGGAGTTTACTTGAGGTGGTATTATTCTCCACCCCTTCATCTCTCATGTTGGTCAATTTACCATTTAAACATTTTTCACATGTGCAATTTTCACAAAAAGACATTTCATATGTTTTTCGTTCTGATTCATTTTGGAAAATTGATTCATTTTGACCGACACAATCACTCTCACCACTAACATCTTCCACCACCCCCTCAACAAATTGTGGTGGTGAATCCACTTCCACACTAGAAATTTCAAAATGAGGTAAAATACTTACAGCATTGATGTGCACATTGTTTCCCTTCTTGGAGCTTGAGCAGTAATGGTTCGGATTGACTGTAGTATCACTCGGGAGTTGACCTGCACTCTTTTGCAACTTTGCCATATCTGCTGCGAGCTGACCAATTTGCTTTGACATTACCCCTGATGACTTATCATGTAACTCAAACTGTTTCTTCGTTTCAGCCTTATGATCTGTCATAAACTTCATCAATGCATCCAACTTTGAGTGCACCGAATCATCTGCATTTCCTGAGGACCCCCTCTGCTGGTCCTGATTTCCCGATGAATTTCCACCCCGGTTACCATCTGCGTTATACCCTCGATTCTGATCATACGAACCTTGCTGCTACTGATAACCGCCCTGGCGGTAATTATCCTGCGATCTGTTCTGACTCGACCCCTGAAAGTTCGGGTTCAACTGAGAAGACGCGTTCCCGTAACGAAAATTCGGGTGATTCCTCAGTCCCCGGTGATATGTGTTTGAATTGAACCCTTGACCTTTGGAATCCCCGTAAGCATAATTAACTTCCTCGGTGTCATCCTCCTCATCATCATCATAATACTCGGGGCAATTTTCTGCCTTATGCCCGAGTTCACCACAGTCTTCACAAACCGGGAATTTCACTCCAACTTTCCCGACTTCTTTCTTCTTACCCTTCCTGTACCCAGCCAGTTCATGTTCTAATTTAGCGATTCTTTTAGACTCACTCGTGACTAACTTAACCGATTTGGATGAATTACCACGTCTTCGTCTTTCAGCTGCTGCTGCTGCCTTCGAATCTTCACACATGAACTCTAAATATTCCCAATCATCTTCCTCTGGCTGATTCAACAACTGATATTACACGAGGCCTTAAGATGCTTTCGGTCCTCGTACGTCAAACCATCAACAAAGCACTTTACCAGTTCCCACAGTTCAATTTAGTGATGTGGGCATTTTCTGATCATATCCTTATACCTGGTAAAAGCTTCATGGAATAACTCACCTGGTAACTGTGAAAAGTGACGAATGTCTGAACGGGCCTCGGTAGTCTTCGACTGTGAATAAAACCCGTTTAGGAAGACTTGTTGCATCTCGGCCCAGTTTCTGATACTGTGTGTTGGTAACGAGTTAAACCACAGTTTCGCTTTGTCTTTTATTGAGAACTGGAATAACCGCAACCGGACTTCATCCTGATCAAACGTACCGTCACCAATAGACCCGCAAACAGCCGAAAAATCAATCAAGTGCGAATACGGGTCTTCCGAAGCCATCCCGTTGAAATGAGGAACGATGTTGATGTACAATGGCCGGGACTTGAAAGTTTGTTGTCCTGGCACTCGTTCCTGTGGGACCAACGGGGATGCTCCGTCTGAGATAGCCGGTCTGAACTAATTGTTAGCACCATGAGCCGGGGCTATGTAATTTCTCATTTGCCCCCCGGGGTTTCCCATACCGCCCCGGTTAACCGGAATACCACGAACTCTCTCGGGCCGTTCCGCCCGACTTACCCTTTCTCGATCCCTTCGGTGTCTGTTAACGGGTTTGACCCGTCTTCGAATTACCGGCTCTTCCACTTCTTCATACTGATTATCACCCTCAGCCTCTTGTTTATCAACCTCATTCTCAGGCTTAACCGCCCGATTCCTCCTAACCCATTGATCTACCTCATCATCAGCTGCCCGAAAACCTTCATTTCCATTATTATCTTCACCCTCATCCTCATCTTCAGTCGGAACACTCGATCGAACATCATCAATATTTATCCGAACTCGACGGTTTGAGTTGTTGTTTGGAGCGGATGGTCCGACTTGGTCAAAAATTGAGGTTTAGGTTTCGGTTAAGGTTTCGGTTTCGGTTTTGATTTCGGGTTTTGGAAGCATGAGCTGAGTTGTTTTGGTTATTCTGGTTATTAAAGTTTGGTGGATCGGGTATGTTTTCTAGGTGAAACATGTTGGTTTGTGGAAGTGGATCTTGGTTTTGGTTATCATTTTGGTTCTGGTTCTGATTCTGGTTTTGATTCTGGTTTTGTTCTTCCATTTCTGAGTTTCGGTTTTGCACTCGGTTCTGCCGAACTAACCTCTCGATTTCGGGCTCGTAAACTAACGGAGACTGTCGGCCCGAATGGCGGGTGTGCATAAACCTGTAATCTGCACAACTAACACAACCCGCGTAAAATGAAAAAAATACAAATAAAATAAAGTAAAATAAAATTTAAACTAAAAAAACTGAAAATTAAATTAAAAACAAAAATCAAATAACACGAAAAACAAAAAGCGCATTAACTCCCCGACAACGGCGCCATTTTGATGACTGTCGTTCAAGTCAATCAAAAACCTAATTATTCTAAATAGTTAGAGCAAGTAGGGTATCGTATCACAAGGAATATGTGGTCAATGGAATTCGTGTACAGACTTAATTTTATGAAGTAAATGGTTTTAGTGCTGATCACACAAGCAATTAAAGTGAGTTTATAGAACTAAGCAACGAACGAACAAGCGAGTTGTAAACAATTAACAAAGCAAATCACACCCGGGAATTCAAGTAAGCAACCAAACAGTATCTCATGCAACCTAACAGATTGATTATCAACGATTAACTGAAAACTGATCAACCAGACAAAACCTTAGACGCCAACAATTACTTTACACACGACACTAGTTATCAAACAGTCCTTTCCAGTGTGACTCAGTTAAGGGTAATTGCACATTTTATCGTATTCAATCTAACCAAACAGTTATATGACTAATTATCTAGCAACCGGTAACAGATCGTTCAGACCAACGTAAACCTAAACCGACCGAACACACAGAAATACTAAACATCAATAATCATATATTAATCTTCAATAATCAAAACATAAGTATTCTTAATCACATGAGAAAAACTGTAAATGGTTACAAACTACACATCCCGGGTGCGACTCTAGGAGATTAGCCGAGCTTAGACATCATTGAATCTTCGATACGGATGATAGGAACCATATGTAGGATCTTGACACGACCTAGGATAGTGGAAATCGCCTATAAGAACTGATTGAATCGCCTCTTGGTCGTCAAAAACGAAGTTAGGGTTTCAAATCATGAAAAGGATGATATTAACCAAAATTTCCCGTCTGCACACCCGTCGCGGTACGCGACGGGGTCTTCTAGGGTCCATCACGCACCGCGATTGACCCAAAGTCAACATCTCATTTATCTCCCATCGCGGTACGCGATGGTGACTTCAGCAAACCCATCGCGGTACGCGATGGGGACTCTGTTACAGCAAACTCCATTCTTTTCCTCGTTTTGCGTGCAGGACATCCCGGGTCTTCATTCCGTGTCACAACAGGTCCATACTGAGTACTTTAACGCTTATGACCAGAATTCCAATAAAACACGTATGAAGTATCGATAGTTCTCGAATAAACAGTTAAAACTAAATAATAAACGAACTAAAACATATATAAATTAACCGACCATCAACTATGATAAGTTATTCAAATCTTTTAATGTGCCTTACTTGGATTTTGCAGAATTAGATGAGAAGATGGCAACTCAGATGCTGTTTGATGAAGAGGAGACCATTGTGCAACGTCCCCAATATAATGAAAATCCACCTATCACGTCAAGTGCGGTTGAAACTCCAGCCGTCTCGAATGAAGATGAATTCTACAATCCATTTCACACTCAGCACCACTCAGATGAACTCTCTTCAAATCTTGAGAATAATCTGGAAGTCGATCCAGTACAAACTACCAAAATTCACAAGAATCATCATTTAGAAAATGTGATCGGTAATCCTTCTGATGGTGTACGTACTAGAAGAATTTTAGATGAAAACTCATGTGTGTATGCAAGCATTAAATACACTGGTATTAAAGACACTGGTATTATAAATAAATGGCACTGAAGGATAGCTCGAGGGTTGAAGCCATGCAGGAAGAACTGTCACAGTTTGAAAAAATGGAAGTATGGAAGTTAGTTGAAAAACCACAAGATGTGAACGCTATCGGTACAAAGTGGGTATTCAAGTGTAAGAGAGATGAGAAGGGAGTAATCATTCGCAACAAGGAAATATTGGTAGTCAAAGGGTTTAATCAACAGGAAGGAATCGATTACAACAAAGTGTTTGCTCCTGTGGCAACATTGGAGGCCATTCGACTGTTCTTGGCATTTGCTGCACACAAAGAGATGAAAGTGTTCCAGCTGGATGTTAAAAGTGCGTTTCTTAATGGAAAAGTCGATGAAGTGGTATACGTGGAACAACCTCCGGGTTTCCCTGACCCAGATTTTCTTGACCATGTGTACAAACTCAGCAAAGCATTATATGGCCTACATCAGGCACCACGTGCCTGGTATGCAACTCTGTCAGATTACTTGCTAGAGAATGGGTTTAAGAGAGGGAAGATCGACAGTACTTTATTTGTAAAAAGAAAAGGGGGGTGATTTTCTTCACGTCCAGGTCTATGTGGACGACATTATCTTTGCTGCCTCACGAGTTTCTATGTGTCAGGAGTTTGAAGCATTCAAGAAGAAAAGGTTTGAGATGAGTGCCATGGGCGAACTAACTTTTTTTTTGGGATTACAGGTAGATCAAAAGAAGGATGGCATGTTCATTCATCAAACTAAGTATGCTCACGATGTGCTTAAGCGCTTTAAGATGGACGATAGTACCCCGTTTGACACTCCAATCTGCGTCAACCACAAACTGGGTGTTGATTTCGACAGTGATGAAGATGTGGATCCTACTCAGTATCGGGCAATTATGGATTCTTTAATGTATCTGACAGCTTCTAGACTTGACATTATGTTTGCAGTTTGTCTTTGTGCTCGTTTTCAGGCCAAACCGAAGGAATCACACATGAAGGGAGTGAAGAGGATCTTGGGGTAGCTTAAAGGAAAGCCTAAGTTAGGTCTCTGGTACTCTAAAGGAGGCGAACTGGATTTGGTAGCATACACTGACTCTGATTATAGAGGATGTAATCAGAACAGGAAGTCAACCACCGGTGGATGTCAGTTTCTTGGAGGAATATTGGTGTCGTGGCAGTGCAAGAAGCAGACCTCTGTAGCCATATCCACCTGGGAAGCAGAATACATGGCAGCATCGAACTGCTGCTCCCAGGTTTTATGGATACAACAACAAATGCGCGATTATGGTCTGAATTTCACTCAAACTCCTATTTGCATTAATAACACTGCTGCTATCTCAGTAACTAACAATCCCGTTAAACATAGTAAAACTAAACATATTGACATTCATCATCATTTTATACGGGATTGTGCTGAGAAGAAATTAATTGTGCTTGAAAAGGTTGATTCATTGGATAATTTTGCCGATCTTTTTACAAAAGCGTTTGACCGATCCCGTTTTCAAAACCTTGTTGAGCTTAATGGGATGATCAATCCCTAGTAACCTTGTTTTTCTTTTTGTTTTATTAAAAAAAATCACTATCGCTTAAAACTATGTCGGTTGCTCAAGTTTGACGGACATATTCCATGAATATGTTTGGTCCTTACATCTACATGTAGACTATAAGGATTGCCATTAACCAGATAACTGAAAGCGACTGGGGCGGTTTATGACGGGTTTTTATTCTTTCGCTGAAATTAGTCGATTATACTTAGTCGGAGGGACACATATTTATATGTGGTTGGTCCTGCTGATCCACTGGATCTTCACGATAGTCGTTTACCTAAAGACTTTGACTTGATCGGGGCATCTGAATTTAAATTTTTTTTAGGGAAAAGATGTATTTTTTCAGTCTATAACTTCGCAAGAAGTTTTCATTTGGTGTTAAAAGAGAAAATTGATCCAACCTTGGAATATGATAGATAAACTGATTTTGTGTGCCTAACGGTGAAGTAATTAGGCCTAAAAGACTCTAGAACAGTCATTGTATGTTATGGTAGCTTTCTATGGTGCGTAAAAGTCGAAGTGATACAAACTAAAACTACTCGATTTACTGTGGAGTGTCATTTTGAAATGTGCATGTCTCCACATATATCTCACCGAATGACAGGCAGAAAAGTGATTACTCAGTCATACACGAGCTCGTGAGTGTCTTGATACCGGCAAATATAGTGTTACGTTTCTGTAGTGATCCAGATTCGGGACTTGCAGGTGTATTCTTATTATTAAAAAAAGGATCTGATTAGTATCGTTAAGCTTTACGAAGATTATCAGTTTTCAAATATCAACGAATAGGCATGAAAGCATATTCAAAGTATAAGACAGATCGGGAAGATGAATCGGGAAGTTGACATGTGAATATTGATTGATCAAACACTACGGGTCGAAGTCAACTCGGGCTGACCTGGGGAAAGCCAAATACGCCTTGAGAATAGATAGGAGGTATCACAATCTCTCATGTGATGTCCATCTAAATTTTGAGCTTAATTGAACCTAATCCGTATCACAGAAGCAATGAAAACCATACTAAGTTTTATACCTACCAACAACCTGTTTCTCTATGTCATAATACCGCTGAACATGGATCTGTGTGACAGCCTCTTAATCAGTATGATTCCTGTTCGATCTTTTCTAAAAACATGTTGGGTTCCTTCAAGACTGAAATTTGATCCCGTCCGTTTACTTTACGTTTGTTATGTGTTTTGCTTTAGGGTTTGTCTTCATAAACACTTGGTTACTTGTTTATGATCGTTTATTTTCTTTTTTATTTAACTTCACTATGGCCAAGTTGTTTGTCAGGCGAACTTATCTTTTAAAACGAACTTATCATTTGGGCGAAGTTATCTTAACTTCGCCACTGGTTTTATCCAAAAACTATAAAAGGCGAACTTTTGGTCAAAATAGGTCAAACTTTTTCTTCTTAAACCCTCGGCGAAGTTACACTTTGAATCAAACTTGGTTTTAACAGTTTCTGGTCTGATTTTAAGGTTCGTCGGCCTCTATTGTGATGTAATTCATATCTTTTGTGTGTTAATCTGGTCTCTAATGTATGTTTTCATTCGGTTTAATTCGAAAACCCTTGAAGCTTTGGTCGTGATCGATTGGAGGTTTCGTTGACGTTAATCGGTTATTTAAACTCTTAATCGCACAGTAATATACAGGCGATCGACTTCTGATTGTTCATCCTTCAACCTAACTGGGAGTTTATAATGGACAGTTCATGTGGCGAAGTTAGGTTTAGGGCGAAGTTAATCTTAACTTCGCTAACAATATAACTTCGCTGCCTAAAACACTTGGATCTAGAATAATCATCTTTACTTGTTTACCGTATTCTTGTGTACTACTTTGTGTATCAGTTTTACATTCCCAGTGAAGTTGTGTTTCAAACGAACTTACTAACTTCGCTGCATCCACGCCCAACTCAAAATCAGCGAAGTTGTAACCTGTTGCCATACTTTTCTAACTTAGCCCGTTTGTTTTGCAGATATGGCTGTTGTGGCTGGTGCTGGTGGCCCTGGTGATGATGAAGGTGGAGGTGATAAGAGACATTTCTTTCCGGGTTACAATATGTACGTTACATTGGATCCGAATAGCCGTGGAACTGAGGATTTTGGAGAGATCATCTCGTTTCTTATTCGTTCACGTATTTTCCATGTTATCACAACTACTCTTACGATATCACTTCAAAACATTGAATATTTCTGGAACACGGTTGAGTATGACTGTCGTGTTGACCCACCAGTGATGCGTGCCACTGTCAACAATCAAGTGGTCCAGTTCTCGGCCAATCAGATCAGGGAAGCTTTACAGTTCGGGGTTGAGACGACTGAGGATCCGATTAAGTTTTCGGCTACTTTCAAAAATGGTTCTTTCGTTCGTATGGGGTATTCAAGTCCATTGGAGGATTCTCAAAGGCGAAAGGGGTTTCAGTTAGATCAGTGGCGGTTCTTGATGCACGTGATGATCGGTGCATGTCTGGTCGCAAGGCTAGTACATATGGTATGGGTGCGATAATGCAATCTGCAATGGCTGCTTTGACTTACAATAAAGCTTATAGTTTCAGTCAAATGATATTTTATGAGATCGATCGTCAACGACGCGCGTTGGCACGAGAAAGGTTTTTGATGTACCCAAGATTCTTACAAATGATTTTCAATCATGTTGCTCCTAATCTGCCACAACGTCGTCCTATTTCCTATGTTGAAAGTATTAGCAAGAGAATCTTTGCACAGTGTAGGTCCTCCAGTGCTCGTAGCAAACCTGAACTTTTTCCAAGGCACACTGCCTTGTTTGGGTACTTAGTGAATCCTGATTATGTTGCTCCTTCAGAAGATGAATTTAAAGATCCAGCAACGCAACAGGCTGATATCCCTCAACCACCTCCTGTGGTTCAACTACCACCCGTGGTACAACAAGCACCTCCTGCTGATTCTGTTGCAGCTCCTGAAGAACAAGTTGATCTTGAGATTGCCTTTAGAGGGCAAGGTTTCTTTGATATGGAAAGAGTTGATCCGGGAGCTGAAGTTCAAGCCTCGGTGGGTGAGGTTACTGTTATGCCTGCTTCCACAGTTGGTCCATCCGTGGGACCGTCTATTGCTTCCGTGGAGGATTCAGAGGAAACCTTATCTCATTCTTCCACCGATGACGCTGTGGAGGCACACCGTATTCTGGTTGCCCAAGAGAGAATTCATGGAAAATGAAAGAAGGACTCTGATGATAGTGAGTCAGATTATGAGGATGAGCTGTATCGTGTTGCTCGTAGATCAAAGAGGGCCAGGGCTGGAGAAAGTTCAAGTGTTGTCCATTTTACCCCACCATCGTTATCTGGTATGTCTATGTTACCTACTTCTTTGGCAGTTCCATTACTAGTCACCTCGAGTGTACCTTTGGTGAACGTATCGTCATCATTTGGTATTCCCTTCCAGTTTTCAGCACCGGAGATTGTTTCTTTACCACCTCCTACCCTTACTCCATCAGAGGTGGTTGCTAGATTTTTTGAGTCCACGCTGGTAGCGACTGCTGGGTTACCTGTCTCTATACCACCCACGGTTACTATTCAGCCTACATATGATATTCCAGCAAGTTTGGGAATTCCACCGCCTTATGCTCAAGATATATCTCATATGCGGTTTGACTTTGATGCTACCTTGTCTGACTCTGAGTGGATTGCGGCTCTTGAACAAAAATACTTCAACTAATAAAATGTTTTCAACCAATTACACTAAGTTTAACCAGTTGAAATTAGTTTATATCCTAACTTCTCCTATTAACACCAAAACTCCAAACATACACATAGTTATCCTATAAAATGGGGTTTTGATTTCTAATTACAACACTTATAGTGTTGCATAGGTGTATCATTTCTAAACTAATTAAATGATATGTAATTTCTAGAATTCCATCCGTGATTCAACAAAACCCATTTTCAATTCAAAATCTTGAGTGTAATTTCTTCCAAATTAATTAAATCTCTAATCTCTGCCGTGTGATTTCTTCACTTGGTCTCAAGAGTCAAGCTTCACCGACTCTCTCTCTCTCAAGTCAACATACAGCACCAAATTAAGTGGCTAGTCAAGAAAGGTTGGGATACTATTTATCCGGGAGCAACCGATGATGACAAAAACAACATCGCGATTGCGTTGACTAATCAGTTGATCTCAAAAATAGCAATCATGCAAGTGGGTAATCTCAAGTCGGCCAAGGAGATTTGGAACGCTATTAAGACGCGTAATCTGGGGGCTGATCGGGTCAAGGAGGCAAGATTTCAAACTCCCATGAATGAGTTTAATGGTATGAGGATGAAAGAGACGGAGACCATTGATGAATTTGTGGTGAAACTCTCATGTACGGCGTCGAAGGCGGCAAGTTTAGGAGAGATGATCGAGGAAACTAAGATGGTCAAGAAGTTCCTTTCAAGTCTACCCCGAAGTAAGTTTATTCAAATTGTTGCATCTCTTGAACAAACATTGGATCTCAAAAATGTTGGGTTTGAAGACGTGGTGGGACGTTTAAAAACATATGAGGAGCGGATTCGGGAAGAAGACATGCATTCCGAAATCCAAGGTACGCTTATGTTTCAAAGGTCTGAATCCTCAAGTAGTCGGTACGATGATCGTGAGTCCACTCGTGGAGGTCATGGACGTGGAGGAGGGAGAGGACGTGGTGGTCGTGGGTCGAGTCAAAACCGTGGTTCTCAAGAAAACGCCATGAACCGGGAAAACCGTGAACATAAGGGAAAAACCTTGGACCTCTCAAAGGTTCACTGTTATCGATGTGATGAGTTTGAACACTTTTTCTACAAGTGTCCCAACCGAAAAAAGAAAGTTCAAGGCGAAGCAAAGTTAGCCGAAGATCCGAGACAAGGGATCCATCACTGTTTATGATTAAGAGTGTTCAAAAAACGGTGTTCTTGAATGAAAAGAAGGTTATACCTGGAAACTATGAGTCCAAAGAAGGTGATGAATGGTATTTGGACAACGACGCGAGTAACCACATGACGGGTAACGAGTCTTACTTTTCTATAACTTAACAATCGTGTCACGACAAAGGTTAAGTTTGGTGATAACTCTTATGTTGATATACGCGGTAAGGGGTCGATTTTATTTGAGGCTAGAGCTGGTTACATCGTTTGCTTACATATGTTTATATTATACCGAGTCTTCGAAGCAATATTATTAGTCTCAGTCAAGCCTCAGAACACGGGTGCGATATTCATATAAAAGATAACTACCTTACGATGCATGATGGGCAAGGTAGGTTGTTAATTAAGGTGACTCATTCCCCTAATCGGCTATACCAGATACATTCAAAGATTGGTAAACCGGTTAGTTTACTTAGCCAAATTGAAGTAACAAGTTGGTTATGGCATACTAGGCTTGGTCACTTGAACTTTGAGTCAATAAAGCTAATGGCTAAGAGGGAGATGGTTGACGGGATGTGTGGCGTTACCCATGAAAACAAGTTATGTGAATTTGTTTGGTCATGAAGCAAACGAGTCAATCCTTTCCTAATTCGGCGGCTTTTAGGGTGACTTGAACCCTAGAACTTGTGCAGGGTGATCTATGTGGATCGATTACCCCTCCAACAACAATGGATAACATGTACGCTTTTGTTTTAATCGATGATTACTCACGATTTGTTTGGACGTATTTGTTGAAGGCTAAAGATGAGGTGTTTGAAGCTTTCAAGAAGTTTAAGGAATTGGTTGAAAGTGATGTTGGGAAAAATATCAAGACGTTTTGTACCGACCGAGGTGGTGAGTTTACCTCACATGAGTTCAACTAGTTTTCTGACATGGAAGGCATTCAAAGACATCTAACGACACCATACACACCTCAACAAAATGGGGTGGTTGAAAGACGAAACTGAACCTTATTGGAGATGACACAGAGTATGTTAAAAGCAATTCGTGTTCCGAGTTACTTGTGGGGTGAGGCAATCCGACATGCAACGCACATCGAAAATCGGATTCCTACTCGTTCCCTAAAGGAGAAAACGCCATGTGAGATGTTAAAACAAAAGAAACCAAATATTTCCCATCTAAAAGTATTCGGTTGTGTGGCGTATGCAAAGATAGTGGGCATTCACTTGAAAACTCGATTACCGTTCGAGGATTTAGTGCATATCGGAGTCGAGACTGGGTCCAAAGCTTACCGGTTGTTCGATCCGAAGACCCAGAAGGTTGTGATTGCTCATGATGTGGTTTTTGATGAGAAGAAGACGGGGTTTGGTCTAATTCGGGTCAAACCAATGAAGAAACGGAGCTAGCACCAGGTTTATTTTGGGTTGATTGAAACGGGGTTATGGGAAACAACAACATTAGCATCGAAAATTCAACTTTGTCACCAAATTCAGCAACAGTGTCAGCGACAGCTTCTGTCGCTAATTCAGACAGCTCATCAGCACCTTCAGCGACAGATTCTGACACTCTGGCCACTAATTCCAACAACTCAGCATCCAATTTAGCGACACCAGCAACAAATGGTTTAGCGATAGCAACACATAATGAACCAGAAAGTAACCTAAGAAGATCTACACGTGTTCTGATCGCACATGTTAAGTTCAATGATTATGTCCTATGTTCGGAAGTTAAGGACATTGAACTTCTTTTATTAGAAGAAGGTGAACCAAGGAATTTTGGTGAAGCAAAATCCAAACCGGAGTGGATAAAGGCTATTCAAATGGAATTCGAATCCAACAAACAAAACGACACATGGAAGTTGTCTGAGTTACCGAGAAGGGCTAAAGCTATCGGATTGAAGTGGGTTTTCAAAGTGAAAAGAAATGTAGATGGGCCAATTAATAAATATAAATCACGACTCGTGGTAAAGGGTTATGTGAAACAAACCGAAGTCGATTTTGACGAGGTCTTTGCTCCGGTGGCGAGACCTGAAACCATTCGTATGCTTATTGCCATTGCAACTACCGAGGGATGGCAATCACATATGAACGGCACGTCAAAATCGACTCCTGGTTGTTTCACATAACCCTTTGCCACGAGTCTTTACTCCGGTGGCGAAATTTGAAACCGTTCGTATGCTCATTGCCATTGCAGCTATCGAGGGATGGCAATCACATCAGGTGGATGTAAAATCAGCATTGTTAATGGTGGAACATATTAGTGGCAAGGAACAGCGAGCTGACATTCTTACGGAAGCACTTGCAAGTATCAATTTTGACGAGATGAGAAGATTGCTCGGTGTTGAAGATCTCCTAGTTGTTTTGTCATCATCGGTTGCTCCCGGATCAATAGTATCCCAAACCTTATGCACGTTCAAGAGTACCTTCATTCGAATAGCCCATACCGTGTAATTGGTAGAGGTAAGCATGGGACTTTGGAACGCATTCGGGTTCCCGCTCCCGCTGCTCGTATTCGTTGTTTCTTTATCACCCATCGTTCTTCGTCAAACTGTAACCATGAAAAAATAAGTCGATCAACCTTTCTTGAATCAAGAAAATAAAAAAGAAACCTCCTGCTTATTCTTTCTTTTTTTTTTCTTTCTTTGTCTCGTTCGAACCAAAGAAAATAATAAATCAACTTTACTATTATTTTTTTCTTTGAACTTCTTGACGGCACAAATTTTGGCAAAAACTCAACTTTGTTTGACTTTTATTATTGCCAATCAACCAATAATTTTCAACTTAGAAACATAGAATTTTGCAAAATCTAATTTTGGCAAACGAAGATAATGAGTTGGGATGATCTAATCGATCACGAACAAGAAAAGCTTAATCAGCTCTGATACTAATTTAAGAACGAATTGATAATAGAAACACAAACGAGCATACAATATTTAGGGTAAACTCATGTATTATTATAATCAAGTAACTAGCACAAAACTTGAATACAATAATCCCTCTCACTCATAAATAACCCTAACATGAATATGTATTTATAGGGAGACCCTAACTTTGTCAACAAGTAATTACTAAATATAAAAGCTCAATTGCAACTCGATAAACTTATTACATCACTAATGAATTCCATAGGCCTAAGAGGTCCATCCCGGTCACCTACACGTGACGGGTCTATAAGATGGAAATTACCAACAAGTTCTCCTATAAAATGGGGTTTATGATTTCTAATTACAACACTTATGGTGATGCATATGTGTATCATTTCTAACCTAATTAAATTATCCGTAATTTCTAGAATTCTATCCGTGATTCAACAAAACCCATTTTCAATTCAAATTCTTGAGTTTAATTTCTTCCAACTTAATTTAATCTCTAATCTCTACTGTGTGATTTCTTCACTCGGTCTCAAGAGTCAAGCTTCACCGACTCTCTCTCAAGTCAACATACAACACCAACTTAAGTGTCTAGTCAAAAAGACTTGTATGTGGTACCCACCCATAGGTCACCGGCTTGTATTGAGTTTCCGCACTAATCAAATTTTAACCCTTCAAGTTTCACCGTTTGTTCAATTTAATTCTTAAAACCTCAATTTATGAAAATCCCCAACCTCAAATATGGATAAATTAAATTACTAACATCACCTTATACACAAATTAAGTCTCAGCGTACCAACCTTTTTAGTAAGCAACACACTTTAAATTAGGGGTGTTCAAAACCAGATATCCGAAACTTTGGATATTCGAATCTTTCGAATAGTTAATTTCACTATCCGAATCAGAAATTTCGAATATCTGAACTCTAGATTTTCAATTGGATAGTGAATCGGATACCCGAAAATATGAAAAAATAAAATAAAAAACTTTTTTTAAAGAGGAGCTTACTAACTAAGCACAAATTGTTCAAAGTACAAACAAGCAAACAATCAAATAACACATAATCCATTGTTCAAAATAAACATGACTGATGAGGGTTGTGGTGATGACATGAGACAAGGGCTGTGGTGGATGGCTGGTGTGCGAGACGCTGGTGATTGGTGACTTGGTGAGATTGTGAGACGACGAGGAGGTAGAGGCGAGCTGTTGCGGTGTTGCCTGCTGGGCTGAAGTTATCTGATGGTGAGAGAGAGTTGGTGTTTGGTCCTTGAGTTCTAGTATAAATGGAAGAAAAAAAAACACGAGGCTGGGAGGGAGGCAGGTAGCGGTGTAACTTTTGAAATAGGAACTAAGGGGGTGTTTGGTACAGAGAATGGAAAAGGAGAGAAAATAGAAATGGAAATGGAATTGTAGAGAAAGAGAATTGGTATGGAGAATGAGAATCATTTCTCTTGTTTGGTACACGAGAAAATAAACAGAGAACTCTACCATACCCAACCCCACCTCCACCCAACCTGACACCACTCACCACCGCAGCCCCACCACCACAGCCCCACCACCACCAGCACCACCACCACAGCCTCACCACCACCACCAGCCCCACCACCACAGCCCCACACCACCAGCACCACCACCACAGCCCTTTCTTCAACCACAGCCCACCGCCACCGGCTGCCGCCACCAAATCCCCTTCTTCAACCACAGTACACAAGAAATTAAAAAGATTCAAATTTTTGGAACATAAGATATAGAAAAAGGAGGCTCAGATCTGTCATCACTGCCTCTTTGGAGATTTTGTGGTGGTGGTTGTGGTGGCGATGATGATGATGATAATCAGAAGCCACCTGCGACCACCGCCGATTTCCACCACCACTGTAACCCACCTGCGACCACAATCACCCGACCATCTGAAAACCCTAACATACCACGAACCACCACTTGAAACCCTAATCTCCGTTCACCCGTACCACCTGCAACCTACAACCGGTTACCATCTCTGTGTTCACCACTGCGAACGGCGGAGACGGGGTGGTGGTTGCAGACTTGGAGACGAGGTGGCGGTTGCAGACTTGGAGACGAGGTGGCGGCCGGAGACGGGGTGACGGCCGGAGACGAGGTGGTGACATGTTATGAGGAGGCTGCTGAGAAATGGATTTCTCTTTGTTTTAAAGAGAAATGGAATTCTCTAGTTTTAGAGAAATAGAAAGAGAAATAGAAATGAAAAGTGGAAAACAAACAAAAGAAATATTTCTAATTCCATTTCTCCCCAATCAAATCCCTCTACCAAACACCCCCTAAGGGTTTGAAATGTTATAGTTGTATTATAAATTAAAATTAAAAAATACTCCATCCGTCCCATTAAAACTGTCATGTTTTGAAAAACGCAAAGTTAAAGGTAGATTAAATGGTTGCTTAATTTGCTTACCAAATGACAATAATGCACTTAGAAATTGAGTCCATAAATATTGTTTATTGATGTTAGTTGTGTGTGTTTAAGGGTAAACTTGAAAATTGGATAATAAATTTGAAAGCGGACATTTGTAATGAGACAAATAAAAAAGAAAATATAAACACTTTTAATGGGATGGAGGGAGTATTAAATTTAAAATATCAAATTGTTTGGATATCCGAACTATCCGAAATATATCAAAATTACTATCCGAATCCGAATTTTCGGATATCCGGGTTTTGGATATCAGAAATTTCGAATATCTGAATTTTCGGATATTTCAAATTTGAATTTTCAAATATTTCTGATTCAGATTTTTATGAACACTACTACTTTAAACCCAATTCATCATTATAATTAGACAATATAAGATTTTTATAAACCTCCAATATTTTTCAACTAGACCTTAAATGAGATGTTACATTTTCTTATTGGATTTCTTGGTACAACTTTGCAAATGCCTGTTATTGTAATTAAGTTATGGAATTATATGTCAACATTCGAGCCTTATTCAAGCTTTTTATGCACAGTCACCAAAATTAAGAAATGACTCGGTTGTCCGAGAAATATAGATTAGTTGAACCTATTGTAATTATTATTATTTATGAAATTCAATGTGCCATGAATTTATTGTATATATGAAGTTAACTTAAAAATATGAGTACGAAATTTGAACAATGGAAAGGTAGAGATCCATATGGCATGGTGACATAACGGTGATTAATAGTAAAACCATTCAAAGTTTGGAAGAAAAGTTTGGTATGTTTACTCGTCAGGTAGCGGTATTAGAATGTCACCAGGCTTCTCATGCTCAACTTTTTGACTGTCATCCCCATCGAAGGGTTAGGCCAACACATGTCAGTAGTGGAGTATCGGGTCATTCTTATGAATCATTTAATGATCCACATGTTTTCAGTTGATGAGGCCTGCCTCTCTGCCGTAAAGTTTATTTAGATAAATTTGGTGAACATGTGGTTTATTGCAAAGAACTCCAAGGGTTTAAATATAGACATGATTTGGTCAGGGATTTCCTTTGTGATGTGTTAAAACGAGCGGGATCTCGGCAAAAAAAAGAGGCTCATGTGAATTTCTTGTCGGATCCCCTTGACGGAAGGTCTACTCTTCAACCAACGGACATTCTTGTGTTTGGATGGGCAGTGGGGCATGCTCGTGTGGACCTTATTGGGGTGTCTCTTCTTGTCAGGCTTAGGGACACCAAGTTTGTTGCTAGGCAAACCATGTAAAAGGCATAGTCAGGAAAAACTGCCAAGAAAATAAGACATGTGTTGAGAATTAAAACGCCTTTATTCCTTTTGCTTTCGATACATTTGGCTCTCTTGACCTCGGTGTTGCTACGTTTCTGAAAAGAGGTCGGTGGGTCGTGCACACTAGCTCAACGACACCGAAGAACGATACCTTTGTTTTTAGTAAGATCGGTCTTGTCATTCAAAATGGGGTGGCGGCGCAACTTGTTGCCCGCTTATCTGCCTCTTTATTGTAATTGAATCATTTTATTATAATCTAAATTATTATTGTTATTATTATTATTATTTTGATTTAATTTATGTATTATGTAATGGGTAAGGTTAAAATACAAAGTAAAACAAAGATGTGAAGAGTGAGAAAGGATCTAATTCATTGATATTAAATTTGGATGATGAAGATTAATTTAATAATAAAAATTGATGAGAATGACATGAAGATAATAACCCACTCATTATGACTTTTTCTTTTCACATGTAAGACACATGTCTATTTCTCAATCATTTTAAAACGTCTATGACTTTTTCATACGACATTTTTTTAGAATTTTTTTTTTATCATAATAACAAACGTTTTAATATCTTTAATATGAATATCATATTGTTATATAAAATAAAAAAATTATTGGGTTTTTTATATTTTGTTATTTGGTTGTCCATTGTGTTTTTATTGAGTTTTTCTATGCATTGTGTTATAAATTTTGGTCATTGTTTTTTTCAGTTGATACTCGTATTAAAGATAAAAATTAAAACAAAGATTACGTCATTGTGTTTTGTGCTCAACATTTGTCTTTCTACTTATCATTTTGTTTTAGTCACTGTGTTTGTGCATAACATTCACTTAATTTGAGAAAAATAGTATTATGTTTATTGTGTATTACGTTCAAATCATTATGTAATATGTAGTTTTCAATGTTTTTACATTTCAGGTCATTGTGTTATATGTATTTACCATTGTGTCTTTTTTTACACACCATTGTGATATGTATTTTTATTGTGTTTTACATTTCGTTTTCTTGTGTAATATGTATTCATCATTGTGTTTTATGTGTTAGATAAATTTTTGGTATTTTTCATTATATTTAGTTATTCACGTATTATTATTACACAACGTTGTTATTAGTATTTAAAAAAAAGACGCAATGATGAGTTGAAAGACACAATGACGAAAAAACAATATCAAACAGAAAGACACAATGAGAAAAAAGACACAATGATAAGCAAAAAGACATAATAACGTATTTTTTTAATTTTTATATAACAAAATCATACCCATATTAAAGATAAAAATACGTTTGTTATTATAGTGAACTTAAAAAAAACATTATATGAAAAAGTTTTAGACGTTTTAAAATGATAGAAGAATTAACATGTGACTTGCATGTGGAGAGAGAATTGAGTACAATTACTTTTATACCATTTTTCTTTGATTCTCACTTGACACATATTAATTAATCATGGTTTCTCATATTTCTAATTTTTGTTGGTATTTGTAGAATAACTCAAACCCATATTTAATATCTAATAATCATTTCATATTTCATATGTTACTTACGTCTCCGTCAATCGAGTAAAACCAATTCTTAGAACATCAATTTTTAAAGGGAATATGTATTCATATATACACCGCTCGTAAGAAACTTGAATTAAATGATATGGGTATAATGTTTACAGAATATGGGCGTATGTATGAAAAGCAGATGATTATTGGCACAAGAGCTGGACTTTATATTATTAAAACATTACCATTTGACATTAAATATATAAAGTGCTGTTATCAAAGGCATAAAACTAATAATAAAAACGCCAATGAGGCATTGCTTCATTTGATGGCAACACATTACTAACAAATAGATGGTTGGCATCACTTCTTGGACAGCTTATCTACCCACATGCCCCCCCTCCTTTTATTCTTTCTTTTTTCCTTGGTTGATATATTTATTATTGCTTTTATATAAAAAGCTCAGTAAACATAAACCTCTCATTGATTTTCCCGCAAACTTGTTTCTTAAGTTTCTTTGAGTCCATCCATTCCCCAATCAGTCGATCTCTCTCTCTAGCTCTTTCTCTCTCAGGTTCTCTCTCTGTCTCTCTCACACACACACTCATATATGTATCTGTGAAAAAATTGCACTTGATGTTGGTAGAGGGTTTCGTATGTGGCTGTCTCTATGATTACTTCTATTTATAGAAAATGTTTTTGGTATTTGGTCATCTTTATGTGAGTTTTCAATTTGTCTCTCTCTAGGAATAAATGATAAATAAAGTTGGGATGTTTGTAGTTTTTATATAATTTCGTTGTTTGTCTTGGGTTGATAGCCGGTGGCAAAGACAAAGTTTTTAAACAACTATAATTTCGGGGTTCAAGTTCAAGTAAATAAGAAATTTGCAGTTCAAATAAAAATATATAATTTTGGTGATTTCATGTTCTGAAGATTAATAAGGATCCAAAGCTATGGCAAGTGAGGCACCAAGCTGGGCTGATCAATGGGGTGCTGGTGGGATCGGTGCTATTGAAGACGACAAGGCGGATGTAAAGAAAGAAGATGATGGCAAAAAGAAGGGATCAACAGCGTTTGCTAAAGCGAATTCGGTAGCAAAAGAGGGAGCCAAGAAATTCAAGAACAGCACATCAAGTGGGATCAAATGGATAAAGAACAAATGCCAAAAGAAGAGTGCTAATTCAGATTCGAAATAATAGAAACTTTTTGACGTTTGGTTTGTAACAAGATTGTGTTCAAAGTTGTATTATTCGTTCATTCCTATGTTTCCATTGATTAATTAATTAATGAAAATTATTTGCATATGTTTAATTATGATACTGGAAAATGACCAAAAAAACCCTTGCTACAACACAACAAAAGGTAGAGAATAACAACAGACCTAATAGATAGGAAAATTGGATTCAAATCGGTGTAAACTAAATCTTACTAATATAATGGAAATAATATCAATTGAAGGGAACCAATATAATATACCTTCACCTTCACATTATACAAGGTGAAGGTATATTATATTGTAATTATATTTTTTAGTTAATGTCATGATTCTTGGAAAATTAAAATTGAAGGGAACCAATATTTTATACCTTTATCTTGTATTCATTACTTTATACAAGGTGAAGGTATATTATATTGTAATTATATTTTCTAGTTAATGTCATGATTCTTGCCAAATATAAAGTATTCATCTTGTAAATTATAGATACGATGATTGGAATAACAAGGACAACGGAGTGTGACTATCTTTCTCACATGGTATCATGAGACCAATAAACCCTATGTCGTCGTCCTTCTTCCAGCTGGCCACCACCCATCGATCCCCTCTGTTTTCTTCCACCAACTGCTTCCGTCTCCAACCCTAACATCCCTCAAGGATTAAAAACTTCACCCCGCCATTAACGTGCTCAATATAAAGAACTTTATCCTTGTAGTTCTAGAGATGGAATCTGTCCAATACTCATCTTGGCCGGAGCTATTTAAAAATGCATTGCAAAGCTTTTGAAGTGTATCATCATATCTCCCCATACAAACCACCCCTTGCCCCCACTTCATCCTCTACAGACCCAAAACCCGAAACGAAGACTGAAGAAGAATGGGAACTATAGAGGTAAAATACCCTTAAGTATTACCCGCGGGTCAACATGAAACCTCCTTCAAGTCACCCACGGGACATACGGATCACCCGCATAACTTGTATAAGGAGCAACAACCTTATGTCATACGCGGAACCATCCAGGCATCCTCATATGTCATCCACATGATGAAAAATTCATCCGCTAAAAGGATCCAGGCAATGCCATCAGGACAACTGTGATTAACCAATTACCTTCTAGAAGGATTCCCACGATTGTTACTTGGAGAATACGTGACCCGTTAACCAATGAAGGGAGGACACCTGGCCAGGTTGTTATAACCGTGCACGTGGCTAGGGATTGATCCGTCCTATCACAGAATAACACGTGTCTAGGTTGTTATACCCGTGCACATGCAACGTATAGCTCAACCTATCACATGGAGACACGTGTCTAGGCGGTTACGGGAGCATCCTCTAGAAAGGGACAACTGTCCCAATCATATTCCCACATCCTTTGGCTATAAATACACTCTCAATCTTCATAAGGTATTCACTCACTCCCCATTATCTACTCTGAATATTCAGGTACTTTCTCTACATCAGAATTGTACTTATTCTCACGTCGGATGGTGGTTACGGGAAGACCCCCTCTTGTCCTTCCCGTAACGAGTTCATGGTGTCTGTTTTGCAGGTTCCGGTCACCGGACATTGGGAAGTTGTGCTCATATCGTAGTTGGTTGTTATCCGTATCCTACCCTGTGGACTCACTGGATCTAGGACCCGTCTAGGGGAGTAGATCCGTGTTTCTTCAGGAACATATTTATTCTATTGTCCTACAATGGATATATGGAACAATCTCATCAGATCTTATGCACACTATACTGAAGAAAGACACCATCATCACAGCCGCCTGGTCCACTCTAGACGATATCTTTCAAGACAACAAAACTGTTCGGGGCATTCACTTGAACAATGAACTCTCAAACACTCGCCTCGACAATTTTTCCAACGCTTCAGCCTATTGTCAAGAATTGAAGATACTTGCAGACCAACTCGCCAACATTGACGCCCCCGTCGATGACACAAAACTGGTGATGCAAGTAATCACCGGACTCAACGAGCAATATGAGTCATTTTCCACCCTTCTAGCAAACACCAAGCTATTACCTACCTTCTATGAAGCCCGCTCCCAACTTATTAATGAGGCAGGCGGGAAAGCTCCGTACGTCATCGTGGTTGTCGCTGCCCCGAACACAAGCCTTCCGGCCTCTACCAAATCGGCCAATACAGAAAACAACAATGATTACCGAGATTCGCGTACTGACACTTTCGCTGATCGCAATTGGGGTGATTATCGGGGTCGCGGTGGTCGGCATAATCGGGGAAGGGGGCTTGGCAAAAGTGGTTGGGGTCGGGTCCAACTACCACATATGGTACTTATTCACAATACAAATGGATATCCGGGTCACTTGTTAAACTCTCCAAGGCCTGTCACACAACAGTATTGGTCTAACAATAAAAAAATGGCCCATTCCATTGTGCCCATACCCAACGTATCCAAGACCCACCAACAGTATTGGTCAAGCCCATCTTGTGGCTTATGCTTGAACCGACATAGAACAACCAATGTATACTATGTCACTTCATCCGCCCGAGACGTCGTACAACATAGACACCGGAGCAACCCCGCACATGACAAATAACTCGGGTAATTTCCAGTCTTTTTTTTAATTATAGCATTGCTCATAACATTTTTGCTGGTAATGGCACGACAATTCCGCTAACTGGTTACAGCCACCAGACCTTATCCCCACCTTTCCCCGCCTCAAATTAAATAATGTTATTTATGAACCTATATTGATTAAAAACCTTATTTCGCTCCGTTTCTTAGTTACTGATAATTGGATATTAATAGAATTTGATCCTTTTGGTTTTCTTATGAAGGAATACAAGACTCGAGCCCATATCCTCCGGTGCAACAACGGTGATCCCTCTACGTTACTACCGACAATAATCTTCGGGCTTAAATCTCCGTCCTCTTTCGCAGCTATCTCTCAAGAACTTTGGCATTCTCGCCTTGGACACCCGAGCCAATATTTATTAAATTTTCTTAAACATTCTTGTGATTTTAATTACAATACTATTAATAAGAAAGTTTGTTTTTCATGCGTGTTCGGTAAAAGCACTCATTACCATTTGTTGAATCTAGCAACTTTACATGTTTTCCGTTCGACATTATTCTTAGTGATCTATGGACCTCCAGAGTACTAATAATCGCCAGACACCGCTATTATATTTTGTTTTTAGACAATCACACCAATTTCTTTTGGACTTTACCACTTGCAAAGAAAGCCCAGGTGTTCTCAGTTTTTTGTCAGTTTTATAAATTGATTGAAACCCAAATTGAAAGAAAAATAAAAACTCTACAATGTGATAACGGAACCAAATACGTGAATAACTCATTGAAGAAGTTTTGCACAACCAACGGGATCCAATTCCGTCTATCGTGCCCACATAATTTCCCACAAAATGTAAAGGCGGAACGTAAAATCCGAACTATCAATAATATTATTAGAACACTTTTGGCCCATGCCTCCCTTCCACCCACCTTTTGGCACCATGCCCTTGACATGGTAACTAACTTCTTTATATCCTTCCTAGTAATCTCTTTAACTTCTTCAATCCCACAATAGTGCTATACAATCGGTCACCCGCTTATGACCATTTACGCGTATTCGGTTGCCTATGTCATCCATTAGTCCCCTTCATCACCATAAATAAACTTGAGAACCGCTGCACATAGTGTCTCTTTCTTGGTCACTCTTCTAATCATCGGGGGAATAAATGCCTTACCAAATCATAATTTCTCGTCACGTTGTTTTTGACGAAACCATCTTCCCCTATGCCTTTCACACTAGCCCACAAATTTCTCATGAATCTGATCACACATGAATCCCAACCCCATTCCACCTTCACCAACGTCAACTTCTACAGCTCCCACTCCTGCTTCATCTTCTCCGAACAACACAAATACGACCTAAACCCAAACATCAAGTCCTCCACAGTCACGGCCCAGCTCATTCCACCAACCCAACAAAATACCCACTCAACATCCCACAACCCACTTCCCAATTCCTTTCCAATTCAAGACACATCCACATCCTACCCTTCAGTTCAACAATCACCACAAATAAACACAATCAATGACTCGCGTGTTCCAAGTCTGGTACCTTCCCCACCACATCCTCCACCTCGTACGATGCGAACTGGAGGTATGAATGGTATACACAAACCAAAACTTTTTCTCAATCTCCGCACCGCAACTATCTCGCCTATCCCAAAAAATTTCGTCCACTCCCTATCGATACCGGAATGGTCGGCCGCCTTGACCGATGAGTCTAATACTCTTATTAAGAATGAGACTTAGGAATTAATTCCTCGTCGGCCACATATGAATATTATGCGTATAATGTGGCTATTTAAACATTAACTGAATGCAGATGAGAGTTTGGAAAGGTACAAAGCTCGTTTGATGTGTGGCGGGCGTTTGAAATAGGTAGGCGTGGACTGCGGGAAGACATGTAGTCCTGTGGTTAAACCGACAACGATTCGGACAGTCCTATATATGGCCCTCTCTATATCATGGTCGATACATCAGTTAGACATGTCGAATGCAGTTTTACACGATAAGCTAAATGAAACCGTGTACATGCATCATCCATTGGGTTTTAAAGATAAACGGTTTCCTGATCATGTTTGATCTGTTAAAAAATCTTTATAAGGCCTCAAAAAAGCCCTTCGGGCTGGTACCAAAGGTTCACTGACTATGTTCTCACATTGGGGTTCACACAAAGTTGGTGTGATACATCTCTTTTCACCTTCCACGATGGAACTCACACAGCTTATCTCCCCCTCTATGTTGATGACATCCTTTTGGTAAACTCCACTGATATGAAAGATCTTGGGTCACTAAGCTACTTCTTGGGCATCTCCGTTCATCGAACTGGTAATAATATGTTCTTGTCACAAAAAATTATATGCAAAAGATATTATAAAGTGTGCGGGTATGGAATCATGCAAATCGGTTGCCACACAGGTTGACACTAGTACCAAACTTAGTGCAACCGTGGGTAATGTTTCTACGGATCCCACGTTTTATCGTAGTCTAGCTGATGCGTTACAATATTTAACGTTCAATCAGTCGACATTACATACGAAGTTCAACAGGTATGTATGTACATGCATGCACCTCTATCGAATCATTGGGATGCGTTGAAGAGGATAAATCGATACATACATGGTACAATAGGTTTCAGGCTTACACTTGGACCCTCGTTGTCCTCGTCTTTACTTGCCTATAAAGATGCGGATTGGGCGGGCTGTCTCGATACCCGTCGATCCCCCTCCGGATATTGTTTTAATTTGGTGGCAAACTTATTTCTTGGTCATCCAAGAGGCAAACCATTGTTTCCCCTTCGAGCGCCGAAGCTAAGTATCGTGGCGTTGCGAACATGGTTGCCAATATTTTTTGGTTTCGCGACCTCCTTCTTGAGCTTCACCATCCTCTCTCACGCGCCACCCTTGTCTATTGTGACAACGTGAGTGCTATTTATATATCAGGGAATTCGGTTCAACATCAACGTACAAAACATATTGAACTTGACATCCATTTCGTGCGAGAACAAGTTCAGTGTGGTCAAGTTCGGATTCTTCATGTGTTGTCTAGTTATCAAGTTGTAGACATTTTTACCAAGGGTTTGCCACACGCTCTATTTGAAGACTTTCATTCCAGTCTAAGCATCTGTGTCACACCCCAACCTACGGCGGAAATGCCGGGGCGCGAACTGATTGTCACAGCTCTCAAGGTTACTATCATGCACAATATAATTTCAATATCTATATAATTATTTCAAACAATATTCATGTACATCAAAGTTATAAATAAACAATTACATTAAACATCAAAAATTAAGTTCTTGTATCTTTTCTCTAACATGCATCCTAAGTTGCTTCAAACAATCTTGATAATCACGCCACACGATAACCTGCATATGCGTTGAAAATAATATAGTTTGTCAACACAAGGTTGAGTGAGCAACACACCAGTTTAAATGTACATATAGTATATAACAAAAATATGTAGTTGCAACAAGTCATATGAGAATAACAAAATAACCAAATGAGTAAGTATAACTGAGATGTCGAGAAGCACAAAGGCTAACGACTGGCGTATGATCATACTAGACTGAGATTATGTTGGACCTCTCCGAATGCGGAAGCATACGAAGCAAATAAGCACATAAACAAGTAAGGTATAAGTTGTTAACACATAAGACAAAGTTGCAGTTTTTGAGTATAGGTATATATGAGAAAGTATATTTACGCATATGTCCCCAAAATGTGAAAAATAAGTAAAATAGGGGAATGTGGTACTCACCTTAGAAATAACTAAAGATAAACGAATGCAGTAAGAACGATAGTGAACAAGAGTCACGCTCTTCGAAAGTTATCGACGAGAAATCCTACGTAACAATAGTTGAGGAAAATAAATATGAATTGTATAACAAAGTTAAAACTAGACAAATATTCGGGGTTTAATGATCGGGTGAGTTCTTACGAAAGCTTAATATTACTTAGATTTTATTATCGAAGTGTATCGTAAATAATACGATAATTATATAAAATACTTAAAAATATTTTAATGAATATTTATAAAACTTTATAAAGAGATTTTTAAATAAAAAATGCATTTAATATATATATATACACACACACATATATTGATTAATAAAGACTTCTTTTAGATTAATTCTGTAAATAATAACAAGTGACAAATAATAATATTTTTATAAATCAAAATCTTTTATAAAGTACTTGGCTTATTCTATATTTCAATTTAACGAGATATTCTAAATATATCTATTATAAAACCCTTTTTATTAAAACATTTACTATTTAATACAAAATAAATAATCACACACACACACATATATATATATATATATATATATATATATATATATATATATATATATATATATATGTGTGTGTGTGTGTGTGTGTGTGTATGGTTTTAACATAGATTCGGAAGAGTGATTCGTTAATACGTTGGTTTTGATAAAATAATGTTTATTTTATATTAAATATTAACTATAAATCAATTTACACATTTAAATCCTTTAAAAAAATAAAAGATAAAAGTAAAAAAAACGCCATGGTCGGGACTCGAACTCGCGAGGTTGGCCGGCACAAGGGTTAACACAAACACCCAACCAACTGGGCTGGCGTGTCATGATGGTTTAGGAACCAGAAAAATAATTTAAATACATTACCCAGAGTAAAACCCCAAACCTAAGAACCCTAAATCAGAAAACTGTTCAATCCATTAGATTTCGATTAATTAATCTTGGGGTAAACATAGATTAATGAACGACGAACTGAAATACATAATTAATTACCTTAATAGTTGATCGGAGAACGGTTTAATTAGACACAACAGTGCCGGCGGTGAGAGGTGACGAACGAGTATGAAAACGACCAAAATAATACAATTAATTGTAGGGTTTCAGTTGGCGAGGGTTGGGAGATACTGGCTGCAAGATTAATTGAGTTATAACTAGCGTTTATACGTATAACGAGTTTGGGTTAGGGTCGGCTAAGATGTTTATGGTAAAACGAATCAACGAGATCGAGTTTTCATAATTACATGAATATTTAGGCCGATTTTAATATATATAACATAGATTTTGATTTGATTCCATGTTGGTTACGAGAATTAAGGTCCAAGCTATGATTCTTGAATTCGGGTACAAGAATCAAGAATACTGGTCGGGTTAGATAAATGGATTATCCAGAATGTAATAAGGGTTATAACAAAATTGTAGTTTAGTCCCTTGAAATTTAAGGTGGAAACAAAATGGTTTAAACTATATATTTTGGGCTAAAAGGGTAAATACACTAAAGATTTTTTTATAAATAATTAAATATTAGTTTAGTACTCAATTTAGTTTGATAAGCGTGATATGTTTAACAAAAATAACCCGAACATCAAATCGAGTCGGGTAAAGGTTCAAGTTCGAAACCCGAGTTGTTACATCATGGACCTGTAAGGTGTTGATCAGTTGACTTTCCCGACGGATATGGAGCTAACACCGGTCTTGTAGAAATCAGAGTGTTGAAAGGAGAAGTTCTTTGAACCCAAACTTATGAATATTTTCATGGACGTATTTCTCTTGATTAATTAAATTCACATCCATCTTCTGCTCAATTTGTGGCCCAGAAAGAATTTCATCTCCCCCAAAGAGCTTAACCAACGCTGGATTACCTCTGAGAACTCTCTGCGCATATTGATACTCTATGACAACCATTCTCCAATAAATGTTCAGCCAAAGTAGCGTTCCAAGCAGGAGGTGCTTGATGAAGGCCATAGAGAGCTTTGTCCAGTAGGTAGACATAGTTCGGACGATCTTGATCATCAAAATCTGGCAGTTGCTTAACATAAATTTCTTCTTTTACTTTCCCATACAAGAAGGTAGTTTTCACATCCATTTGATATACTTTGAAGTTCATATATGATGCATAGGCTAAAAAGATACGAATAGCCTCAAGCCTAGCAACGGGAGCATAAACTTCATCATAATCAAGACCTTCACATTAAGAGAAACCTTGCACCACTATCCTTGATTTATTTCTTATAATAACCCCTTTATCATCCTTCTTGTTTCTGAACACCCACTTTGTACCAATCGGTCTCTTGTTCTCGGGCTTCTTCACCACCCTCCACACATTGAGTTTCTTGAACTGCAACAACTCTTCTGGCATAGCTTCAACCCATGAGTTCTCCTTGAGAGCAACGCGATAATCCTTAGGCTCAACCTAAGAAGTAAAACAAGAAAAAACACATTTGTAAATAGTTCTAGACTGACTCCTTGTCTGGACGCCTGCAAAGGGGGAACCAATGATGTTTTCCAGTATGGTGAGATCGACGAATTTTCAGCTGAGGAATAGGGTCCACTTGAAAAATTGGTTCCACTTGAAGTTCAACTGTTAGATTTTTAACGGGATGGAATATATTGGTAGCAATGATGAGAACATCTGTGGCCGGTTGAACAGTGTCTAGCTATCCAACCACATATTCAAATGCAATAGGACCATACAAAAGGTTTTCCATGAATGGTATGACAATCGTGGAAACTGTTGTAGATTTTGTAGTGTTGGAAGCATCAACATCAATTATATCATCAATAGTCTCTTCAGCAACAAGATGTATGTTTTCATTATTTGAGGGAGGTGTGGGAACATAATCCACCACACTAGGTTCTGACTGAAGATTCACTGCAGGATTAGTCTAATTTGGATCAATGTTATCAGCTGAGTTGAAAGAAGAGTCAGAATCCGAATTGAAAGCATCTTCAACAAGCACCACATCGGTTGTATTTGCTTGTTGTGGCATAGGATTGGCTTGAACCACACGGGGAGCTATGGTTAACACATTTTGTAGAACCAACAGATAAACTATCATAATTTAATCTGTATGATGTAGCTTGAATCAAAATAGACTTAGGAACTATAGCTGAGACTGGAGCAGCTGCAACTGGAGGGGTAGATAAACCTCGAAACTGGTTGAACAGGTAGTCATAATCAAAGATCTATTTTGGATACGTGCGAGCATCTGTCGGATTAAGCTCTTGCCAGTCAACATTGAAGGATTCCATAATCGCTCATGCTTTCTTGTTATAAACTCGATAAGCGGATTTGTTGGCGGCGTATCCAACGAAATAGCACTCATCAACCTTCTCAGCAAACTTGGAACCTGAGTTAGAATTTGTGTGAAGTAGAGTGCACGGGCGTCCAAATGTCTTGAAGTAGTTGACTTGGGGCTTTGTTTTGTAACAGACTTCATATGAAGTCTTCTTCAGACGCTTATTTAGCAGCACACGGTTCTGGATGAAATAGGCAGCATTAATAGCTTCATCCCAGAAAAACAAAGAAAGCTTTGAGTCTGATAGCATCGTTCGTGTAGGCTCAATCAATGTTCTGTTATGTCGTTTGCAACCACATTTTTTCTTGGAGTGTATGGGGCACTATACTGATGGCCAATCCCCTTTGAGTGACAAAAGTCATTCACTACTTTGTTGCAGAATTCAGTTCCATTGTCACTTCATATACACCTTACTCTCTTGTCAGTTTGGTTCTCCATTAGAGTCATAAAATTGATCTGTAAACACGTTATATAAAGAAGAGGCAAGATCTAGCCGCTAACACGATACACCAATACGTTAACAGAGACGAATACATTAATCGAATACTTTATTTATACCTTAATGGTGAATACATTATATATTATAAGTTATGTCTAAAGAGAATCCAACGTGGTAACGGTACTTGGAATTAAGCACGGATCTCTACCTATTGTGAATAAGAACTACCTATATATAGGCCTAGGCCCTATTTGTTAACATCTCTAATGAATGGGGTGATACCATTCATGAATGAGCTCCTATTCATTATATCTCCATACTGAATGGGGATTAACTTAACGATTGAGCATCCATTCGTTATATCTCCTTAACGAATGATCTCCTAAATTAACGAATAGGCAGCTAGTCTAACGAATGGACACCATTCTCTATACAATCCATAGCGAATGGGCCATTTTACATTAAAGCCTAATGACTAAACTACCCATAGCCTATTCGATCAGTTACGGACAACAAATCATGCACTAACATGATAAAAAACTGAGCAATTTTATCCTTATGCCCTAAAAGAAAAGTCCTTCTGAAACATGAAAAGTCATCGATAACAACAAGACAAGAGGCTTTTCAGCCTTTTGCCAGAGAATAAATAAGACCAAAAATCCATATGTAACAACTGAAACGTAATTTATAAAATTTACAGTTTTGGGCCTGTGAGGAAGTTCGGGTTGCTTGCATTTAGAGAAAGAAATACATTTTTTAATGCAAGAGAAAGTTTTAGCAAGCAAACCCCTCACATGCTCACCTTTTACCAGTCTGTTCAATTTCTTGAAGTTTTCATGACCGAGATGTTGATGCCACAATGATGAGTTGTTCTCCGAGGCCATAGACATCAAACATGAAGTGTTTGTTGTGAATACGAACTTCTCATATATTAAATATAAGAATCATTATGCCACGGGGTACACATCAATATCCATTCCTCATGGACTTTGAGACCTGGTTTCAAGATCAAACATCCATGCCCAGTCTTCTTGAAAAGATTGGAGTATTGCTTTCGGTGAGACACTGAGCAGATTGTGGTTGAGTTGTTCCACAAGGTTGACATCCTCAAAGGTCAAAGTACCATTTGACATTTCCCATCTTTGTTATTTTCCCTCCCATGTCACTAGTAAATGAAATGGATACACCATTGAATGGTAGAACGTCAAACAGTAGGGATTTGTCCCCTATCATGTGTCGGGTGCAACCACTATCTAAGTACCAAATACTGTTGGCAGGCCTTCTTGACTGACCCTACACATTAACGATGTAATTAGACATTGGTTCCCGAGGCAAAGTTGTCTTGGGAAGATTAACGATAAATTCACCAAATTTTATTTTTCTGAAAAGATGAAGAGTTGTGGTTTGGGCTTGTTTTCTTCCACATTTAAGTCAGGATAAACCCTAAATCTATTATTCTTCATATCCTAACATCCTTGGGTGGTTTTGGAGCCCTCATAACACCTTAAAATCATCATAATCATCCATGCTATCATCCTTGCAACAATCAATGAAGCTATTCAAGATCAAGATGCAAGGCTAAACTACTTGTGACCACTTCAGGTGTAGGGTTTTGTGTAATTGACTATGATCAGATGCTTTATGCTTAATTAATTATGAACTTGATTGAGTTTTGTAAGTTAATCTTGTTTATTTTGCCAATTGATTGTTTAAACAGTTTGTGTTATTGATTATTGAATTTTGCATCACCTAGTTGGGTTCATCAAGATTTAGGAATAGGTTCTTGTGTCATTGACTTAATAACCGCTAGTCATTGCAACTTAATTGATTTTCATAATATAAAACTGGTAATTGGGTAGATGGGGTTCAGTTGTGTCAACAATTCGGTTAGGGTATTGTTTGTCATCACAACACAACTATTAGGTCTAGTAATTACTGAGGAATCAATTTAATAGAATTTGTGATTAGTTGGTCATTGCATTACCCGAACCTGAAGTGAATCACTTTTCTCATAATTGTTTACAACTTTAAAAGTAATCGTGTTGCATTCAAACCATATTTCTAAATTGCTTGACATCTATTGTCTGCCTGGTTAATTAGTTAAAGTCATGAGTCAAACTTTCACTTTCCACTGATTCCCTATGGAGACGAAAGTGCTAGTTTAGTTTAGTTTATTAAAGCATGACTCTACATCAAAATGGCGTCGTTGCAGGGGAATCAACACGCAAAGTGCTAGTTTAGTTTAGTTTTTTATTTTTGTTTTTATTGTTGTCAGTTTTACGCTCGGTATTTGTGTGTCTCATGTGTGCAGGTGACTCAAGATGACGTGGAGTTAGGTTTATGACCCACATGAAGGATAAAAGGTCATGGAGGATGATGATTTGGACTATCCACATTCATATAATGAACCACCTTCACCAAACCCTCAAAGCTGCTATGAGTCAAATAATTATGACCAAAGGAACCTCGACCAGCATGGTTGCAACGGGCAATACCAGAATTATTCACCGCCTCCAGCTACTGATCAAGGTGATCGGGGTTATTATGAGTCATCTAAAGAGTATGATAATGATGGGCACGAGACACCAACATTTTTAAGTTATCAAGAGAAGGAGGATTGTTACTACCGCGAATACTCTCAACCATCATATGAGGATTAAGACGATTATAATCATGACAATGTGAGCACTAAATTAGATGCACTAATGATGCTAATGAAAGAACTGATGGAGGAGAAAATAAAGTTCAAGGAAAGCCAAGAAAGATCAAATGATTCCCAAGATAAGCTAATAATTCAACTATGTGAAGATGTGGATCAAAACAAGATCAGGAACAGTTGGTTAGTGATTTTGTGGTGGATGATGAAATGATAGATGTTCAGGGGATTTCAGAGCACGAAGTGGACGAAGAGGTTACGGAGATTAATACCACACCAACTCTGTCATTTCCCGGCGAGCCAATGAATGTTGCAGTTGTGGTTGAAGATGATGATACTGAGGGACAAAGTTCAGATCTTTTAGGGCATGAACTTGAAAGTTTATACCATGTTGAAGACATGGAAACATTTGAAAAATCGATAATGAAAGTAACCCATGGTTTGTTTGATTTTGATGATTTAGTAGGATAGAATCCAGAGTTGTTGGAGCATAGGGTTGAATACCTAGACACAGCTAAAGGGACATCACCCGCGAAAGAGTTAGAACCTGAGATAGTTTCATACTATCCCTATGATTCTCCGTTACACATTATTCATATTGATAAAGTCGGAGATGATTTGAACTCGAATAAAAAGAAGGCGAAGATGAAGAATAGTGGGCAAAATGGTAAGAAATGGGCTCACATGGGTTCTATAGACATGTCAACCATGAAGAAAAAAGTCTGGACACGGCAAGTAAAATATCGAGCATACACAGGAAACTCAGTCTAAAAATGCTCGATTCTGCCCCGATTGACACATGACGCTTCGAAGATAAGGAGGTTGAGGGCTAGATGTGTTAACTATAAGGCGTATATGGGAAATTCAAGGGGAAAATTTGCATTCACACCGGCCCGTATTGGTTCATTGGACATGTTGAACATGACAGGGGAATCAGAGCCGAGGCCTGCTACCTACCGAGCATATGTGGGAGATTCAGTAGGTAAATGCTCTATTAGACCACCATAACTGCCAAATCAGGTAACGGTCCGGCTGAAGATTTTAACAAAAATTTAGCATTGGACAGGAGGCAACCCGGATTTTATTTTCAGTTTGTATTTTATTTTATTTTATTTTTGTAGTTTGGTTAACCCTTTTATTTCAAACATACCACTGTAGCAAAAATCAAGTGCGTGGATGCCACACATGGAAAAGTTGGAGCTTGCAATGTTTCGATAAAGAATCATCTTGACATAAGTTGCAGCTACCTAAGGTGCATTCATACTTTGCTACGGTTGATTCGGGTACATGTATATTTTTGTTGTATCTGAACTTTGTAGGTGTAGTTCGCTATAAACCCTCACGAGACCTCACTCGTCCACCTGGGATACCGGGGGATTTAAAGGGCTTGTTGCATATGCTAAATACAATCGTAATTCCTACGAAAGTGAGTTAGATCTTTTAACATTTTTATTCATTTAACAAATTTAATTATGAAATTTATTTAACTCGGCTTGGTAATTAAAATTAACAGTTTTGCAACCGGTTTAAAAGACATATCCTAATAGTTGTTAGAAGCATGCTTCTACACGTGTGAGAGTTTGCAGATTTAGTTGATTTGAGGAGCCGGGTTCGTTAAGAGAAAGCACGAGTATACTTGGGTGACTTATTTGCTTATCAGGTGATTTCATTTTCATAATTCCTTTTGTTTTATTAGTTTTATTGTTAAAAGTGTAATTGTATAATTGTTAGGACCATCACATTAAGACCAGTTTTAAAATTTATAATATGTCAAATTTAACCCCGTCCACAATAATATATTCTTATTGCTAAATTTTAAACATTGAGGACAATGTCAACCTCAAGTGTAAGGATGGGGGTAAAATTAAATTTTTTAGCCTTAGAGTGCCTTGATTGTGCGCAAAAGTCGGGATTGTAACTAGTTGATTGCTATTATTAATGCCAAGTAGATGTAACATCCCGTTTTCTAGTTTCGGTTAATAAATGAAAATACGAGTTATTATGAGTCGGTCTAGTGTTGGGTTAAATGGATATGGGTTATGGACTTGGGTTATGAAAGAAAGAAGGAAAGACCATGGGCTTAAGCCCATGATCCATAATTATATAAGTTATAAATCCCATTTAATTCATCATTTACACATATTCCATACACCACCAAAACACACACTTAAGCTCTCTCTAGTTCTCTCCTTATCTTATCCGAAATCAAGAAGGAAACCGAACACCGACCCAAGGTAATAATAGTATGATGTTGTATGAGCTTAAACCCGCTAGATCTAGTCGCGAAACGATTAGCCGAAACCGTTAAACCATTCAAGTCACGAGATCCGGGTGAAATCGGGTATAAACCAAACTTAAGATGAGCTTTGGGATCACCCTAGCTCAGATCTGGATCAAACGGGATGAAAAACGATGAAAACGGTGGAAAAACGAGTGAGATCTCGTTTTTCCGGCGGAAACGCGGTTTTCCGGCGATGACGGCGCCGGAAAATTTTGGTACGAGGTTAGGCGTCAGAGAATGTTTCTGACATTCTCTGACCTAACCCTAATTCGTTAACGGGGAGTTAACGAATTAGAGGTAATTCGTTATGACGATTCACTAAGGAAAGGATAACAAACTAGACTTAGTTCGTGTTCAAATTCGTTAAGGATGATATAACGAACTAACTTCCACTTCGCTATGACCATTCGTTAACTAATATAACGAATTAGAAAGTCCAATTCGTTACATGGACTGATTCGCTACATGAACTGATTTGTTATAAGGTCCAGTTCGTTTAATAACCAGTTAGTTAAAGGGTTCTATTCGCTACTTGGACCAGTTCGCCAAGATAAGCCAATTCGTTAAGAGCAATGTAACGAACTAGAAGTTTAGCAAAATGACAGAATGGTCCCTGAACTTAGAAAAGAATGAATTAATTACAAATAAGCCCTTGAACTTTTGAGTTAGCGAATTAAATAATAAATTAAAATTCTAATGGAAAATGTGTTACGACAGTTAATGGAAATAAAATTTTTCCAATCTGACCTGGCAGCTCGACCCCAGCCAGGGGCGCTGCCCCTTGGACCCTGCTAGGGGCTGCCGCCTCTAGACCCCACTGCCAGGGGCACTGCCCCAGGATCCCCGTTCGTTGTGGGGAAGAATTAAACTAAAAAGATGATATGGTAGTGATAGATAATTGATACGTGTAATTGTTATACAGTTAGCCGTGCACAGCTCAAAAAAGGAATTACTGTTAACGGTGAACGTAACCGCATCCAGGTGAGTTCTAGCCCCATTCCTTGTTATGTTTTCGGGGCTGTGTGCATACTCGATGTGATTAGTTAATACCCTTATCCTAAGAGATAAGTGTATGCCCTACGTGATTATGTGAAAAGTATAGATGATTGCTTGTCGGTACGTGAACGATCTTCGGATATTGCACGTACTGTCAAGTATTACCTATGGATGTGGATGTTATGTATAATGTATGAGTGATATGTATGTATGTTATGAATGAATGTAAGAGGTAGTCAGGTACAAAAGAAAGGGACTGAGCCCTAATAATACTCAAGGCAGAAAGGGACTGAGCCCTAATAATACTCAAGGAAGAAAGGACTAATAATACTCAAGGCAGAAAGGGACTGAGCCCTAATAATACTCAAGGCAGAAAGGGACCAAGCCCTAATAATACTCGAGACAGTAGGGCTTAATGCTCTTTAAAACGTATAAGTTTGTAAAGTATTGTTAGATGTAAAGTATGTAAAGAAAGAGTAAAAGATAGAAATAAAGAAATAATGTATATATTTATATATGTACGAGAGAAAGATGAGCAGGTCAAGTAAATAATATGCGTCTTCGGATGCGTATGTATAAGTAGGTGAAAGTATTGTATGTTGTATGATTAACTAGAACTCACTCAGCGTAGCTGACTTTTAGTATAAACGCAGGTGAGTAGAATGAGGCAGCTCACTTGATGAGGACACATGGCAGAGGAATAAGAGTTTGGCATCTGAAGACTTAAAGACGTTTAATATTTATATTCGAATCGAAAGACAATATGTTTTATTATGACAAAGTTATGGATTTATATGCAATGTGTATGAATGTTTTAATGTTCCGCGAATGTTTTAATTAACTCTGATATTAAGAACTGCATTTATGAGTAAATCCAACGTCCAAATGTAGAGAACCGGTAACGGGGCCTTACAGTAGAGGTCTTCGGTCATGGTCAGTTTTTAAGCTTCTCGAAAGTCTTCCCATTCAAATGTTTTTCAAAAAGAAAAATTTAAATGGACTGTTTAGATGGGGATAACGAGTCATGGGGACTGGTACACATGCTTCATATAGGCAGCCTAATTCCTCTGGTACATGTGAGATTTTCTTTATACATAATACACTTATAAAATATAGTATATACACATGTCATATGAGTGTCATTATAGAGAGTAACCAGTATGTTCATGATATCTAGAACTTGGTTGTCTCATGCATTTCGAGATCTTAATACCACCCCCTGTATAGAAAAATAGGACCCTAGAAAACCCACTTTATATTGGCCAAAAAAATTGCCTACCCTACATTATCCCTTTGGAGCCAATTGTTGCCTTTTCCTTTTTTCTTTATTCTTTTTAACCCACATTACAAGCCGTGTTAGCCTTGGTCTTTTTATTTTAATCTTCTGGATAAAACTCGGTACGATAGAGTTGTATATAAGCTGTGTGTCGAGCATAGTACACAATGTACGTATGTCTCGGGTCAGTTATTTGAATATATTGATGTTAGTGATTGAAAAAAAAAGAGTCGAAAAATCAAAGAAAAACTCAAAAAGAGTCTTTGTGTGTTAGTATCGTTTGTAAATAATAATCAGTGAGTGTTTGTTTATTTTTTTGAATAAATTGGGTTTCATTCACCATAAGTCACTAAATAAATCTGCTTTCACACCCTAACCTAAGCCACAACAAAACCCTTAGTTCTATTCTTCATGCAACTGGTGGGTAATGGGTGGAGATATGACTTGCTTCCAAGCTTATCACATTGTGTTCATACTTGGTATAGAGGGCAAAAAGAGACTAGCACATTTGTACCTTAACCGGATATTAAACTGAGAGGGGAGATGTTATATTATGATGGGTATGAACATGCGTACCTTAACCGGAAACAAAGTACACTCATTTGGGTGTTTGCATAGTTTTAAAATGCATCATTAAAATATTTGGTGGATTATCAATCTTGACAGTGTCAGTTCTTGAGAATTGAGTATGACCTTATACCTCACTAGTATTAATAATGATAGTTGATGAATCATCGATCGAGGTGTATGTGTTGTATGAGAGTTTACTTGAGGGCAAGCAAATGATAAGTGTGGAGATGTGATGTGTGGGTAAAAGAATGTGTTTTAAGGGTTTAATTCCATGTATATTAAGTGTTTTTATATATCAAACATGAGTACTATGAGTGGTTTTATGTTTACAGGTTCTCGGAGATTAAAAGAACAAATTTGGAGCACTTAGGATGGCTAGGAATTGAGTTATGGGCAAAAAGGAAGCAATTGGGGGGGGGGGGTGTTCGGAAGTGATCCGTGCGCATCTATAGTAAAACGGGCATATCTGGGGCTAGAAAATGAGTTACAGAACCCATAATATATGAATTTTGGGTTTTTCGACCAGAAGAGTATGAAAATGACATAATGGGAGCCGTAAGGCAGGGATTAAGGGCCGTAGCCTACGGCTCTGGCTTAGGCTACGGTGACCTGTTCGTAGGTTATGGCCAGGTCTGACGGGAATTGTGTTTTGGGCTTGTTTTCTTCCATATTTAAGTCCGGAATAAACCTTAAATCGATTATTCTTGATATCCTAACATCCTTGGGTATTTTGGAGCCATCATACACCATCATAACACCTTACAATCATCATAATCATCCATGTTATCATCCTTGCAACAATCAATGAAGCTATTCAAGATCAAGATGCAAGGCTAAACCACTTGTGACCACTTCAGGTGTCGGCTTTTTGTGTAATTAACTATGATCAGATTCTTTATGCTTAATTGGTTATGAACATGATTGAGTTTTGTTATTTAATCTTGTTTACGTTGCCAATTGATTGTTTAAACAGTTTGTGTTCTTGATTATTAAATTTTGCATCACTTATCTGGTTGGGTTCATCAACATTTAGGACTATGTTCTTGTGTATTGAACTAATAACTGCTAGTCATTGAAACTTAATTGATTTTTATAATATAGAACTAGTAATTGGGTAGATGGGGTTCAGTTGTGTCAACAATTCGGTTAGGGTATCGTTTGTCCTCACAACTCAACTATTAGGTCTAGTAATTACTGCACAATCAATTTATCTGAATATGTGATTAGTTGGCCATCATATTACCTGAACCTGAAGTGAATCACTTTTCTCATAATTGTTTACAACTTTAAAAGTAATCGTGTTGCATTCAAACCATATTTCTAAACTGCTTGACATCGACTGTCCGCTTAGTTAATTAGTTAAAGTCATGAGTCAAACTTGCATTTTCCACTTATTCCCTGTGGAGACAACCTTACTTACCCTTACTAGTTATAGGCATTTAAGCTTCACAAATACTTTTTTTATTAGAGCACGACATCTACATCAAAATACTGATTCCCCGGCAACGGCACCATTTTGATGTAGATGTCGTGCTCTAATAAAAAACAAGTATTTGTGAGGCTTTAATCAAAACAGACAAAAGGCCATTCAAATTGTATTATATTTTCGAGACCACCAATTCCAACAAAAGTTCAAGAACCTATAGTGAGGTGGCTTCGAATGAGGACATATCATAATGTTATACATAATTTTGTGAAGGAAGGATTTTGGAGGATGAAAGATTGGAGAATTTTGAAAGTGGCCGTATAGATTTGAGGAGTATGTTTTGGGGCTTTCATTGTACAAAACCTGATCCGACCCGACCCGAGGGCCGATTAAACCGAATATATCAAACTGAAGAATGACTGGTGGTGATGAATTAGGGTCAGTCTTATACCTAGTAAGTCTCTCTTTGTTTTTCATATAGGACCGAAACCGATTATTACACATGCAAATTGAATCGATTATAGGATGAATCAAGGAAAAGATCTCTAAATACAATTCAGTTACAATTTCCTATCAATTAACATTTGATTTCCATTGTTCAATAGGTAAGTTTTGTTCAGTTAGATTATCATTTTTTCCAAATTTTGAAGTATATGTTGAATGCGGTCTGTAATTCTACCTTTTTACTTCAATACTATAGTATGATTTCTCCATTTTAGTGCTTAATTGATCAATTCAAGGTTGATTTGTTGTTTGATTTAACATGCACTCCAACTGTTTGATGAAATGTCTCAATGAACATGTATATGGTTATTGCTATTTCTTGAATATTTGGTTAACAATTTGTTATATGTTTGTAATAGTTTTGAATAAGCAAGCATGAATTAAATTTTAAATAGCAGTAGCAAGTAGCAACATCTCGATAGAAGTTGAAGCATTAGCTTATCGATAATTGAATTAGTTAGAGAAGTTTTAGGTTGAAAACGGCAACATGCATCCATGTGGTATTAGGTTATGGCGCACTATATTCTATTTTCTTAACTTCTTTCGGTCTTCGATTTTTCAAGGGACAGAGATCGACCCAACCCAAGACCGACTTAGAGTGGATTTCAAGGACCAAAACTATTTGTGTATAATTAGGGTCGGTCCGGGTTTGGTTATTTCAATCTGGTTCTTCGGGTTTTTCCGGGCCGACCCTAATTCTGCACACCCCTAAGTATGTTTGCAATAAACATCAACAAACCGTCATATCAGCTTCAAAACATGTTTCAATTTTTTTCAAAAAACTCACAATTTCTTCCACAACAACAAACATTTACAAACCGTCACATCATCACCTATCACTTTATATTGTATCAAATAAATTAAGTCAATAATATATTAAACTTTACACTTAATCAAATAATTTTTATAACATATATTAATTTCTATATTTAATCAAATACAAATATACTTTTATAATATATACTCCCTCCGTCCCATTATAAGTGTCATAGTTTGATTTTTCAAGTCTTTCTTGTTTAACTTTGACCGACAATATTTTTATTTGTGTTATATGATACTTGATGTAAAATATGTGAATGGATTGAGTTTTAAATGTATTTTACATTGATATAATTTTCATCAAGTATTATATGACACGGACAAAAATATTTACGGTCAAAGTTGCAAAAGAAAGACTTGAAAATTCAAACTAAGACACTTATAATGGGACAAAGGGAGTATTAGTTTTTATACCACCTAATTCCTAATCCTCATCACCAACATACCACGTGCACCACCTCCTTTACACTTTTCATTTCAGATCAAAATCAACCCATCGACCTTTCATCGGAAAATTGATTGATTCAAACCCGTCGCCAGAGAACATAAATCGGTCTACCCATAAATCAAACCGTTGTGGAGACGAAGATGGCTCTGATTGTATTTCGATTTCACTTTTGATGAATTTGGATGGAAGGAGAAGATGCGGGTTTGTATGAGAGAGGGGGCCAACGCTCCATGTCCGTTGCATGTTTGCAGAACCGGGCCTCCAACACTCCTTAATTTACCACAACGGTGGAGTTCAGCTCCCTCCACGTCCGTCTGCTACCACATGAGATCGGATCTCGGGGCATGTTTCCCTCGAATGATTGTTGTAAGGCCCCGTTACCGGTAGCCCTAATTTCGTGTTGGATTTACTCATGAACGCAGTTCTAAATATCAGAGTTAATTAAAACATTCGCGGAATATAAAAGCTTTCATAAAACATTTCATAACAAAACACCTCTTGTCTTAAAACAACATCTTGTCTTTGAAAATAAACAAAACATTAAACTTAAACGTCTTGAGTCTTCCGATGCCAGCCCCTTATTCAGTGCCATGTGTCTCCTCAAGCGAGCTGCCTCATCCTACTCACCTGCGTGCATACTAAAAGTCAGCTACGCTGAGTGAGTTCTAGTTAATCACATAATCATACAATACCTTCTTACATTTCATACTTAACCTCTTAACATTTCTTACATACACACGTAAGTGCATATACTTTCATTCTTACCTTCATACTTCCTTTACATACATAATCATACGTTTTAAAGAGCCTTTCGCCCTATAACCTCACAGATATTATAAGGGTCTAGTCCCTAATATCACAGATATTATTAGGGTCTGGTCCCTAACATCACAGATATTATTAGGGTCTGGTCCCTAACATCACAGATATTATTAGGGTCTGGTCCCTTTGTTTCGTGTAACTGTACCGTACCTGTTCATACGTACTTTCCTTGACAATACGTACAATCTCCGAAGAGCGTTCACGTACCATCATCATAACATACATACATTATGCATACATCATATATTCATACATACATCCTATCTTTCATCATACTTATCAATCATATCTTAACTACCACCTGACGGTACATGCAATATCCGAAGATCGTTCACGCACCGTCAAACAATCATCATACATAAATCATACAAGGCATACACTTACCACTTAAGATAAGTGTATTAACTATCACATCGAGCATGCACACAGCCTCGAAAACATAACAAGGAAGTGGGGCTAGAAACTCACCTCAATGCGGTTGCGTTCACCGTTTACGGTTATTCCTTTCTTGAGCTGTGCACGACTAACTGTATAATAATTATACGTTTCAGTAAACTATCACTACACATATCGCCTTTCTAGTTTAATCATTACCCTCAACGAACGAGGGTCAGGGGGCAGCGCCCCTGGCAGCGGGGTTCTAGGGGCGGCAGCCCCTAGCGGGGTCTAAGGGGCAGAGCCCCTGGCTGGGGTCCAAGGGCAGAGCCTTTCTAGTTTTATTTTCATTAACTGTCTTATTACATTTTCCATTAGCATTTTGAATCATTGAATAATATGCTACTTAAAAGTTCAAGGGTTTATTTGTAATTAAATCATTCTTTTCTAAGTCCAGGGACCATTCTGTCATTCTATTAAACTTCTAATTCTTTACTTATCCTTAACGAACTGACTTACCATGACGAACTGGTTCTTGTAACGAATTGGAACCTTTAACGAACTGGACTCTTAACGAATCAGTCCATGTAGCGAACCAGTCCAAGTAGCGAATTGGACCTTCTAATTCGTTATCTACTTTAACGAACTGGTCATAACGAATCAAGGGTGATTCGTCACCCCTTTCCCTTAACGAATTGAACACGAACTGTAATCAGTTCGCTATGTTCCCATGGACGAACTAGCTAGCGAATCACCTTTAATTCGCTATATTCCTGTAGCGAACTAGGGTTAGGTCAGGAGTGTCAGAACATTCCCTGACATTCCCCCTTAACCTCGTACCACTTTCCGGCGCCGCCTTTCCGGCGCCGTCATTGCCGGAAAGTCGCCGGAAAAAACGCGATTTCGCCGGAAAAACGGGTTTTAGCTCGTTTTTCACCGTTTTTCGTCCCGTTCAATCCAGATCTGAGCTAGGGTGACTCTTAAGCTCATCATAGGTTCGGTTTATACCCGAATCCACCCGGATCTCGTGACTTAAACGGTTTAACGGTGTCGGCTGGTCGTTTCATGATTATATCTAACGGATTTAAGCTCAAACAATAAAATACTATCATTACCTCGGGTTGGTTCTCGGTTTCCTTCTTAATATCGGTTTAGAGAGAGAGAGAGAGAACTAGAGAGAGAATCTTAAGTGTGTGTTTTGGATGGTGTAAGGGATATGTATAAATGAATTAAATGGAGGATTAAAGGTATATATATTTTTGATCATGGGCTTAAGCCCATGGCTTTCCTTCATTCCTCCATAACCCAAGTCCATAACCCATATCCATTTACCCAACACAAGTCCATCTCGTATTCTATTCAACTAAACCGATAACGACCCGCTATAAAATAAACGAACTTTATTTTATTAATATAACCAAAAGTAGGATGTTACAATTGCTCTCCAAAAGGCCATTGGAGATAATCTAGAGTTGGTATGGTGAATATATATTAACTAAATAGGAAAGAAATTGGTGATTTTCTTTTACTTATTCTCGACCATGACGATAAAAGATTTTGAAAATCTGCTCAAAAAGTTCGTAATATACAAATACAAACACATGTTGCGCTCTATAAATGATAGTAAAAAATGAAATTCCTAGAAAATACCAAGAATCAGAAAGGAACGACACTTATCGAGTTTGAAGTTGTGAATATCGTTCTAATCATTTGACGATTGAATGAGATTAAATGAAATCCTTTTAACAAGTACTTTTGTTTTAAGGACGACTTTATTTTTGTGTTTAAGCCACCACATTTTATAATTTGGAAAACTCCGTTGCTCCACTCTGGCTAAACTATGTTGTCTTAACCAGGTTCACACGGGCTTCAGAGTTTGGCTTGGCGTTTCCCTCGAGAAACCGTACTGTCAACTGCCACTTTACAGTCGTTGTGTCACTACAAGAGCAGAACTCTCTAGCGTAACACACGGTGGGACGAAAACCCAGGTGAGTTTGGGATCCGAACTGATTACCTTACAAAACCTAGCTCAAGTATGTCATTATCAATATTCACCCAAAGTGATATATGGTCTTCGTAGAGAACCAATGCCTTTCTACCACTAGACCTTAAGTGGAGAATTCTAAACAAGCACCTATTGATACGATAATTATTAAATAACTGTAAAAAATAAAAATAAAATTGTAGCAGTTTTTAAGGTTAGGTGAAAAAGGTGTGTGGGCCGGGCCTACATATTTAATCGAGATTTCTTAGCGGGCTTGATCTTTAAATAGTCAGCTGAAGCCTGAAGGTGGACAGTGGGCTCAGGAGTCGTGCCTCTCATTCTCATGTGTTAATTTAAAAAAAACTGATTTGAGAATATTTACTTTAGTCTAGTGTATGTTAGGACTTAGGAGTGTGTCCACATGCGAAAAATTTAAATCGAGTAAAATTAAACGAACTCGAATCTAATCTCATTCAAAAAAAAAAACGTGCCCAAGCCCATAGTTACATATTACGTACGTTATATGTAATAATTATTAAATCTTACAGCTCTTATGGTGCGTATTTTCCATACGATGATATTCATCAGATATTTTGAAAATTATACATTTTCATTGTTCCCTCGTTAGGAATATTTGAATTACTATTTTACCCTTATTTTTTAAAAAAAGAAAACAAGATACTTAGAAAATAAATAAATAAATATAGAAAGAAGAAATAATAACCCGATTTCTTGTTCATCAAAGTTCACGGCCACCATAATCACTTTCCTTGCAACCTAAAAATTAGTTGAAATAAATTTCATCAAATTTAGGCATAACTAAATATATCTATATATATGAATTATATAATTAATTTGTTATAAATATGCAATCTTTTTAATGATAGCTTCGCATTGAGCTAACATGTGTCCATAAGATAGCTAAGATGAACAAGATATCAATGCTTTAAATAACGAGTTTGATGTAAAACTTGTAAGGAGGTGATTGAATAAATTAGTTCCATATAGGGTAGACAAACTTTAGCGTGGTATATAAGTGGAAGCAGTCCATGGCTTTATAGCCTAGTGGCATCTTGGTGGTGGGATAAAGCTTAGGGACCATAAGGTCCTGGGTTCGAATCCCACAAGGGGGTTTTCCCAAGATTTATTGAGTTTCCTCCTGAATTGGTGGTTAGGCAATATTGCCTAGTGGAGATGGATATGATTGTGTGGTTTTGCTGGTGACACGATGATACTCCAGTGGTCCGTGAGTGATCCTAATTTTGCCGTTCAAAAAAAATACAAGTGGAAGCAATCATGGGATATCACTTCCTTAACAATAAGGAGAAATATGAGCCAAAAGGTTCCCAAGCACCCTTACACGCATGCACGGCCGTGACCATGACCATGGACAATGTGCATGATGTGACATTTTAAACTTTTGATTAAGAACTTTTTACACACACATCACCCCAAACTTCTTGAGAATCACCAAATTAATATTTTGGAATGTTGGTTTGGTGCTAATGGCTCAACTAATTTTCTTTTGATACTTGTTTGATTCCATTGAGGTATAGTGGCGGTTGCACAAAGTTCCCGTTGATCTTGGCATGTTGTATCGGCGGGATAGCTTGTAGGCGACATGAACTTACTGCTAATGGAAGTTGGTGTTTCTGGCGGATCTGTTGCTACTAATGAAAGGTCTGACTAGGTTAGCTAGAATACGGATGATGGTTACAATTAATGGGCAACAACGTTGTTGCTATTAATCGGTTACTAGTGAGTACATTGTTTTGAAAAAAATGGCACTTTTGATTTCTTAGTTAAATATAAATTAAGACGATTAATTTTGTTTATACAAGTTTAATGTGTATTCGGTTTCTTTTTTGTTTGAATATAAAATGCACTTGTAAGTTCATTCCGAGATGATGAATATAGAAAAGCTCTCAAACGTCTTACAAACCTTCATATTATTTTGGAGTACATTCTACATTTTTGATTCACTGGTTTTGCACAAACCATAAAACACCAAAAACCATGTGCTAGTTCAGCTTCGCGAATTCATTATCAATGGTAAAATTGTTGTTGTACCCAAGAAGATAATTGTGTTAAACATGAATCCCTCTTAAAATATTTGTGTACATGAATATATATCTCCCAATTTTCTAGTAGTAAACGCCAATAAATTAGTTTGTTGGTTTCTTGTGGACAAATTTATTGATTTGAATCTCTTTAGTTTCATGTAAGTGTAAGAAAGAAAGTCACAATCATTTTCCTTTGTCATTCCAATCATCGTATATAATCACGTATAATCATCTCACTTAAATAAAGGGATCCAATTACAATAAAGAAGAAGGGAAGCGGACAACAAGCTGCGCCGCCACCCCCCTTTTGAATGACAAAACTGATCCTACTTAAAACAAAATTAACATTCTTCGGCATCGTTGAGTTACTGTGCCCGACCCGCTGAACATTTTTTAGAAACATAGCATCGTCGGGGGCAAGAGACCCAAATGTATTCAAGGTATATTATATTAACTAGAATCATGACATTAATTAGAAAATAATCTATTCAAGGTATATTATATTGTTTCCCTGCTATTGATATTATTTCCATTCAATTATATCCCCGCAGTCGGAGCGGGAGGGGACCATATTGTAACATCCCGGCCTCATCGAGGACGATGAGTCCAAAGGGGGGTTGTTTGTAACACCCTTGGCAAACACAACATCGTCCCACTCTTAGGCTATCACACATCGGCCGTGGACAAGAGAGATCCTTGGTTCATAAGTAATGTCCAGCCTCTTAACATCACCAACGCGTTTTGGGCAACCAAAAACAAAGCCGTGAGTTCCCAGATGGGCAACCCATCGGGGGAAAAGCGGACAATATTGGTGGTACGAGAGGCCGGGGTGTTACACATGATTGGCTCCTTGATGTATCTCACTGCAAGCAGGCTGGGCATCATGTTCCCTGTTTGTCAGTGTGTCAGATATCAGTTAGATTCGAAAGAATCCCACTTAACCATTGTCAAACGTATCTTTCGGTATCTTAAAGGAAACCCTAATTTGGGTCTTTGGTATCCCAAAGACTCCACTTTGGTGTTGCATGTTTACATCGACAGTGATTATGGGGGATGCAACTTAGACAAGAAATCAACGTCAGAAGGATGTCAATTTATGGGTGATCTAAAATTTCTTGGCAGTGCAAGAAGCAAGTTACTGTGTCCACCTCCACAGCCGACGCAGAATACATTGCCGCGCCCAGCTATTGTTCATAGTTGATATTGATCCAACATCAGCTGCTGCTGGATTACGATTTGGATTTATTTGCCACCCCTCTTAAGTGTGATAACAATGCAACAGTTTGTATTGTGAAAAACACGATCTAACTCTCAAAGACAAAACGTATTGTCATCCGAATGTATTTCATTCATAATTGTTTTGAATGTAAACTTGCCAACATTGAAAAGGTCCACATCGACTACATCTTTGCAGAGCTTTTTACAAAAGCTTTTGATCGTGCCTGATTTCTATATCTTGTAGAGTCGCTTGGCATGATCTATTTTGATTAAAATCCACCTATCTTTTTGAATATAAATTTGTAAATATTTTTCAAATATTTCACAATTTTAGAGGGAGAAAATGAGTTATGTCTAACTCACTAAAAAGTTTTTCAGTACATTTAACAAAATCAAATTTGTGTCACTTGACTTGTCAAAATGATGATATCTTCTTTTATGAAAATTAGAAAATGTTTTAAAAGATACTTACCGGTTTAGAGGGAGCTCTCCTTTAATGGGAGTCGGATAATATAAAATTATAAAATTTTGAGAAATTGATCCGAGCTTAGGAAAATGATAAGGAATTGTCTTTAATGATCTTAGCATACGAAAATAGTAGATAAAAAAGCCAGCAAGATCATTGCTTGATGTATAGATAGGCTTGACATATGAGTAAGTGTCAGAGTGATATAAACGAAATTATCTGCTTATTCTAGTGGTTGTATGTTTATGAAGCGGCTGCATAACTCCACTTAAAGTCATATCAATGAATGTAGAAATGTTATTGGTCAGTCATACACGAGGCTGTTAGTGATTGATGACTATAAAATTATACTTGCTTTGTTATTAAAACTGAAAATTCAAAAGAAATAGCAGAAAGAAACTGCAAAAGTGCTTAGAAGTCTTTAAAATTCTAAACAAAATGTTGAAAATTAACAAACAAAAAGGGCATATTAAAACCAAGTAAGGTAGGATATCATAATAAGACCTAAACACCTTATATAAGGGCATGTAAGTCTGAACTGCGTGGCACGTAAGTCCATGGTTCAACCTTTAATGTTTGTAAAAGTTTGTAAAAGTTTCAATAAACTTAAAATGTTTTGATCAATCATTAGGGGGTGTCGGAGTCAATTCAGGGTGATCTGATGAACTCAAACTAAGCCAGAGGTATGACGGAGTTAGTAATATGTCCGATTAGATGAGGACCACATCAGTATTGTGCTTATTACATACCTTAACGTATCACGTTAACATCAAAATACTCGTTAAGCTTAAAGTGGACAAATTATATCTACAATCGACTTTGGGTTCTTAGCATAATAGTATTGAAATAGAAGTGAGATCTTGGACGTTTTCAAACAATGTGATTCTATGTCATGATCTTTCTCGCAAAAATATTAAAATCATTAGAAAACCTTGTAAATATTAATTAAGTATATAATGGTAATTTCATCTTTACTCATATCTTATTTTTATTTTCTTTTGTTTTGGTAAATGTTTTTCTTAAAATCTTGTTTTAAGGGTGTTTAATTTTAATTTTAATTTTAAATTTTAATTTTAAATTTTAATTTTAAATTTTAATTTAATTTTATCTAAAATTTTATTTTAAACGTTTGTGGCTTTACGTAAGGTCCCTTATGAAAATGTTGTCAAACGTAAGTACCGACAAAATCTTATCTTGTATATATTTGAGTATTTGGGTTCAGTGTATGAATACTTTTGGGTTTAAAGATGTAAATGTTTTCAAAGTTTGAGGGTTGAGAGTGAAAATTCGTTTAAAACTCGAGAGGTTTTGACCCTATCGCGAGATAGTCTTAAACCCAAAATCTCTTTCATTCTTCACTTTTCAATTTCTCAAAATTCTCTCAACAGTTTCCCTCTCTAAAACTTCCACCGCCACCGCCTCCGCCTCAAACATAACAAACACAACAAATCTTCTTTCATCTTTGTTTTTTCTCACTTGATAATCATCTAACATGGATCTAACTCCCAAGGTATTACTTCGGCTCTTGTTCTAAACGATCGTTTTCTCTGTTCTTGGTAGTTGACGATTCAAAATGGAACCGTCAATGGATCTATGAACCCTTATATTTTGTTTGTTGAACAAATTGATAATAGATCCATGTTGTTGAAATCTAAATACAACCTAGGACTTGGATTTTTGTACAGATTTGTTGGGACTTGGAATATTAGGGTTTCTTGGATATTTATAAGTCCGATTAGGTGCTTTTGTGTTTGAGTTTGCATCTAAAAGTTGTTGTACATATCGGCTCTAGGAAAACTCAAATCTATGTGTGGAATTAATTTTTAAAAAACTTGGTTTAATTCAAGTTGAAAGGGATTCCATTCGAATCGCATGCTATATTCTAATCGAATTGCAAATGAAAACTCCCTTCGAATCACATTAAATATTTTAATCGAATCGGATCAAGAATCCAGATCGAGTTGCATAACATAACTAGATAGAATCACGTTTTAATTTGGATTGAATCGCATTAAACATTTGAATCGAATAGCATTTTCACAAAGTGTTCTGATTCGTTTTTACATGCGAATGGATCCTTTCTACATGTGTTCCGATACGTTATTACACATGTGATCCGTTTGGTTTTTACACATGCGATCTGATCCTTGTTATTGGTTTCGATCAATTCACATACTCAAAGACATTTTAATTTCCATAATTGGCCGTAAATCAATCACTCGTCAAGACTCAGTTATCGCAAGTCCATCTAAACAATTTAACATTTATTTATTTAATTGGTTTACTCAAGCTCATCTTATCACATTTACAAGTTATCAAGAACAACTAATATTTTATTTTGGTTTTCTGATACACATCTCATCATATTATCAAACTATCAAATAAATAAAAAGCATTATTTTTACATTTTACTATTTAAATGGTATTCTCATACTCATGTTATCATACTTTCAACTATCAAACATATTTTTCAAATAACTCATCACATTCATAAACTATCAAACACATTTCAAGTTATCATCCTCAAAATTATAATTGTTAATATCTCAACCTGTCATGCTTTGATAAAACTCTTCAACTCACACTAATCATTACATTTTAATTCTAACTTATCCTTAAGTTATGAATAAGCACTAGTACAACTTAAGTAAATTCATTTTTCTCAGTAACTCATTTAAAATTTACGCAACTCATGAAATCTCATCTTTGTCATCATAGAATCTTTTCTTTAAGACACCATCGTTTTAATCAAAATAAATCATATGCTTTCTATAACCGCTGTATAATCACTTGCAATCTCTAGAATAGTAACTCAAATTGAAAACAAATACAACCAATTCAATCATGTTCATTAACTTATTTGCTGATAATTTCAGTTCATTTACCTCTACTCATCCTAATAACAACAACAACAAGCTCAAGTTTACCAAACATGCTCCAATTAAACTTTGGTTTTGCAACACGTTCAAGTTCAACTTAGTCCAACAATCTTAAATCAATTAATCTCAATTATTCAAGTTTATATAAATCCAATTAATCAAGGTGCTTTAAATAGGATGAACCAAATCAATCGAAATTAAATTTCTCAAAGAAGATTTTATTGTTTTAGTCATTTTTATCTAAACATATTTTGTCTTTTCAATCCTATACTATAGCAACTCTTTGTTTGATTTGGTATGGAACAATTACAATTTGAATAACCTATCAATTTCAAGTGTTTTATCTCATACAATAAAATTAATCTTACTTTTCCAAAGACAATCGTTTACAATACCTTACTTCTCATTTAATTTGTTTATTCTCGATCATCCCAATCCATCTTAATAATCAAGGGATTCTTTTATTTTCAACTTTCAAGATCTATATCCTTATATCAAAAGATGTTTTAGAAATTTTAATATTTTATTAAAGCAACTCAAGAGTCCAATACATTTTTCGAAATATTTATACAACTATGATCTACTGGATTACAATCAAAATGTACTAAAACTTTTCTCATAATGTTATGTCTTTCAAATGTTTTGTAACACACACGATGGGACGAATTATGTGGACCATCCAACGATCTAAGTAATTATGAATGCATACATAAGTTATCCAAATCCTCGGATGAAAAGCATAGTACGAACAATCGTGTGTCATAATCTATAACCGAAATTAGTTTTGGCATAACGATACAAATGTTAAAATGATAAGGACATAGTGGATATACCGGTGGTACATCCTATATATAAGTGCCCTTATCAGATTGTCATTTGTAGCTTTGTGCTGACTACTCAAAGTTCCATGCTATGATTAATTTTTAATTCTATTTAAAATTTTTCCTTCTTCAAAAAACATTAATTATTTAATATTAAATTTGTTTTAGTTTTCTCTAATTTCAGGACGGAATTCCCAAAAGTATGGGATACTGTAACAACTCGTATTTTATGTATATTATATTAATATCCATTACCGACCCATTTTCTTTTTCGGGTATATTAATCTATAAAATATTTAAATTATTTACATTATATTTTTCTTTGTATTTATTTATTATTTTAACTTTGTTAAATATACAAAATCCACCCTAAACTTAGTTTTAACCCCTTATGTATCCACACATGAAGTGTAGGGACTAAAATGAAATATTATATATCATCTTCTGATCCAAACCCGTATCCAGGACTTCCAACCCGTATTTGGATCCAAACCGTAACCAATTTGATTTCTTGATCCTTAATCTTCGTATTATAATTGAAATTGATTTTCCAAGAATGTTTATATGCCAATTACGACTTGCACCGACGATTTAATCAAAGAATAAGATCAACAAATGATTTAGTTTATCAAAATAACCAAACCGTCATGCGGGATTCGTTTTATACTATATGGACATAACCAAAATACAATTAAACTCATACATATCTTCTAATTAAGCTGGCGACCCTAAACCATAAATCAATTTCACCATAATTGACTATCCAGAACCTGTTTTGATTTCGCGTTGGCCGCCATTTTTTGTTTCGTCATTCTCCCTCAATCAATTAACGTTTCTAGTAATTAATATATGCATCATGATCTTTTAATCCATTATACAATAACCCTAATGTTAATTATACAAACATTAAGCAGATTGATCGATTTCAGAAGTTAGAGTTTATAACAAATTGGGTTTTATCAGTTTTCATATTTAATATTCTGTTTTCATATGGTAACCAACTGACACCCTAGCACAGTTGGTTTGGGTTTGTGTGTTAACTCGAGAACCGGCCGACCAACGCAGGTTCGAGTCCCGGTCGGCTCAATTTTTTTACATATTTATTTTTTGTTGTTATTATTTATTTTAAATAAATATTGATCATAAATAAATATTGTTTTGTTTAAACCGACACTCTATAATGATGTTTGATTGTCATTTCTTGTCAAATAATCGCATATAAGTTTTCGTGTGTATATATATATATGTATGTATTATAAGTGAATATTAATAATAAACCAACATTATTTTATAAAAAAACCTGACACCATTATTGATGTTTCTCGTCGTTGAACGTCTTTACAAACTTCTTATATTTATTATGTATGTGTGTTTGTGTGTGTATATTATATATATATATATATATATATATTATGTATTAGTTATAAACAAGAATATAATAAACGTGGTAAACGAATTAACTATATTTTTATCATTAGATTTTCGTTAAAGATTTACAAAATATATATTTTATGATAATTATTTATTTAAAGGTTTGTATTATAATTATTTAATATATATATATATATTACATGTTTTATTTATCTAATGTAAATATTTATCTTATTATTACATATTATAATTAACTATTTAAACATTTATTATCATAGTTTATCTCAACTCGTATTTATTTATTTAAACTAATTATTTATAAGTTCGATTATATGCTTATTACATTTAGTATAAAGGTGATTTTATAAATAATAAAAGTGATGCTTCTTATAATTAATATGATAACATTCTAATCACAAACATAATTCAAATCACATCGAAACCCTAAATCCATTGTATATGCTATGTAATATATAAATTAAGTCAAAATATTATATTTAATTAGGAATCTTTGTCGGTGCATCTGAAGGGTTTAACCGTTTACTATTATATAATTATCACTTTTTTTTGTTCCACTAATCAGGTGAGTAATCACTCTCATATTTTACTTGTTTTCAAACGTTTTGGGACTTATGCGTACTTGTTATTTACTTATATACGTAATCACATACTCATTAGAACACTGTGATATTTGTGTGTGTATAAATTGATTTGCTATTTGTTAACATGTTCATTTGTTTATTTTATCTCATTCGAAGAGGTCTATCATTATCACATTAGAGTATGATCATACGACCGTCGTAGTAACCAACTTCCGATTCGCATGACAATGGTTTTACCGACACTCATTATTTTCTTAAAGATTTGATTGTTTATACATAGATAACAGTTTTGATCTTTCATATATATAAATATATATGTGTGTGTGTGTGTGTGTGTCTCAAAACTGGTGATCTACTCATTCAACATGTGTTGTTGGCAAAAATATCTATTTTGTACGCATTTGCAGGTTATCAATTGGATTGTTTATCAAGGTGAAGAAGACATAGCGGTGACCATTAAGATTAAAACTTATTCAAGAACTATTTGATCTTGTATTGTAATTTCTTTATACCTGATGTACTCAAATGTTATTTGTTATTAAATAAATTAGTTATATATTGTCACATATTAAATTGCATGATAGTAACTTGTGAGGTGTGAACCAAATCTCGCGCCCCGGCATATCTGTCTTAGGTTGGGGTGCGGCAGATTATTTGATGCCTAAGGTACCGAGGCCTGTGTACCCTGTAGAATATGATGCAAAGGGTAATGTGTTGCCTCCTGAGGAGCCTCACCATGTAAATATGGTAAAGCAGACCGTGTTTAAAAGCCATGTTGGATCCTACAAGTCAAGGATATAGATACAAAGGAATGATTCCTGGGAAAAAGTTCGATTTGTTTACTAAAATTGAACCAGTTGATGAAATTGGTGGTGAAGAGAGTGATGATGATGATGGTGATGCCGATGAAAGTGAGGAAGAGCAGGTTAAAGATGAATCTGACGAGGAGGTGACTGAGACAGAAGAAGAAGAAGAAGAAGAAGAAGAAGAAGAAGAAGAAGAAGAAGAAGAAGAAGAAGAAGAAGAAAGTTGGAATGAAAAGGAAGGCTACTGGTAAGCCTTCTACTGGTGGTTCTTCCCAACAAACCGAAGAGGAAGAAGAGCCCGAGCAGTCGCTCAAGCTTTCAGGAAGTTTGCGGACTCCAAGAAGCCCATTTCCGTGGTAATCAAGCTTTCCACTGCTGGAACAGAAATGACCACTCCACCTCCACAAACTACCCAACCTGACCCTCACATTGCCTCACCCACTACATTCTCCTATACCTTGGCCGCCTTGAAAGGCGAACAAGTTCATGTTCCCTGTCCTAAACTCAAAACCAAAACCAAAACCAAAACCAAGCACTCAACAAGAACCATACTCTACGACTCACCAGTGACCAGCCCCAAACTCTTTCCCTCACCATAAGATCAACCCATCCAAGGCTCATCCTTATTTGACCTAGACCTAACCGTTGTAACATTCGTTAATTTTCAAACCCGAAAACCTAACCTGTTTAATTATATATATATATATATACATATATATATATACAAGTATTTAATACGTGATATCATTATACGGTTTACAAATTTATTTATTAAGTTATATAGAGGACTCCAAAGTGGTTTAAAAGAAAATTAGTATTTTACTTTTGTTTAGGGAGGATGGTTTACTTATTCTCAAAATTCCAAAAGGCCAAAACCATATACAAAAAATTAAAAGGCAAGTCTCCATCGTCCATGTACGTCATTTGCTTCAACAAATCTGCCTACTCCTATTATTGTTATTATTATTATTATTATTATTATTATTTTCTTTGTGCTAGCTTTTATCACGCGATTAAGAGCCGAAACGACTAATTGATTTTACTAGTTGACTCGTAATGGAAACCCAAGAACTTCGTGGTCAACAATTACGTGTTTACAACTGTAAATCATTTCCGTTCTGAGGTTTAATTATCGACCGAAATTCATGGTCTTACCAAAATCGAATACACGTTTATAACCCCATAAATACAGAAGACTACACTCGTTCTCAAATCATACCTCACTCGCAGATCCCTCCTTACCCTCTCTAGTTATTTAGGTTGTTAATTATATTTGGCCAACACCGATACCGTTGCTTTTCTCAAGCGAGGCTCCACCAGTTGCAAAACGACCAAATCAAAGTAAGTTATTTACACCGATCAACGTGTTTCTATATTCCGAATAAAGCCCTCACATTGAAGCTATAATATTTCTAATGGAACACGAATTATTTTGAAGCAATATATTGAGAAGGATTTAAGGTTTATTCATTTATTTATTTGCTATTGGTCTTTTTGTTCCTTTTAAACCGAACCCTTGGTGTAATCACGTTCTAAAGTTATGGCAAATTGTTTTACAAGTCGTTGTTGTTGTTATAATTATTTGTCGTGAAACAACGACCTATTAACATTATAGGAAATGCATATAATCATAAAATAAAGAGAAAATAAAAAGTTATAAAGAGAATAGTTCTCATTCATTGAAATATGTGTCTAATACAATAACAAGAGACACTATTTATATAGCTATAGCATTATTACAAACATAATAAAAGTAGAGGTTATAAATGTAGAGAGTCACTACTTTTTGGTGTATTTATAACGCTCCCTCTTGACTATCCACATAATGAAACTTGCTAGGAAAACACAGTAGGATAAAGCCATAGCTAAGGAAAAAATAATGCAACATGTATAATACTCCCCCTCATATATACATCCATTAAGTGACATATTATGATCTTTTGCGAAAGTTTATCTAAGACTTTGGAGTTAATAATTCACCACTTGATCTTGTAGTGTACACTTCCTTATTTGGTGGAATGATGTACTATCTTCATGTCAAACTTTCTCATCTTGTAAATAAGTGACTTGTAATGTGTCATCTTGTAAATATGTACCACAACATCTATAACTTTGTTAATTACATTCCCTGAAATAATATAACTAACCAAACCTTTTATTTACGGGTTAGCAAAATATAAATTCATATATTACATACCTTGCATGCATTAAAATCTTAGTTCAGATCATTTCGGTGTCTATTCACTTGAAAAAATTATATTTTATCAATAAATAAATATTATGTATAGTTATGTAAAGCTAGCAAAAAAAAATTGCATAAATTTCAATAAACTATGGTACTGCTCGACCAAGAATCCCTATTTTAGAATAAGAGAAATTTGTTATATATAATATGAATTTCATCCCGTATTAAATGTTCCAACATCTTCTATATGAAGTTTGATTGGTATAAAAATATCGCTATACAAATGCTCTATCCGCATATCATCTCTTTATGGGATACAATGTAATCATCAACATGATTTTAAAATGTTCAAAAAGGTGGATCGAAAATATCATATTCGTATCTCTTTTCCCCGAGATAATCACCGAGATGATTATAAAATGTCTAACTCGGCTATATTAGTTCACATTAGAACCAGTTAACTTCATATAGAAAATTTCTTGAGCTTTAGTTTAAATGCTTCATGCGTGTAAAATATGTCATGAACTTCTTTCCATGTTGACCAATCATGTATAAAATTTTACTTTTCAAGAGTTTTGCATATAAACTTCATCTTTTTACCACATCATTTTCTATATCATATTCAAAGATACCGTAACAATTAGGATTCTCCATATGTTATACCCAACCCGCTTTTATGATCGGGTTATTTTATCAAATAAATATCGCATTTATCGAACTAATACCATTTTATTATTATTTTGACTATATTTAATTAATCCTTAAATATAACTTCCAATAATGTACAAAATTTACCCTGAACATAAGTTTTTAACTCATTTTGTATCCATATTTAAAGTTAAGGGACTAAATAGCAAATTTGATATTATAACCCATATTCATAACCCTTTTATCTAACCCAAACCCATATCCATTAACCGTTTATGTTCAACCCGAGACCCGTATATCATAGCTTGGACCATAATTTTCGCCTTATACTTGGAAACTTAATCAAGGCCTCGTTAATATTGCTATAATTGGCCTTGCCGACATACCTAATTAAAGAAAAACGACTTTTATGAAACGATTTGATCGTATTAACGAAGGGTCTTAAACCATTCTTCAATAAACAAGATATCGGCCACCAAAATACAATTAAATCTACAGGGACGAACCTCAGCCTAGCGCCTACTAAACCCATGTGTCTAATTAGTTTGATCAGCCTTCTATACCCTGTTCATTCGCGTTTCTGGCCGTCGGGTTGAACTCGTCGTTGGCCTTTAATCCATTATTGTTTCAGGTAATTGTTTGCTTCTTATGAATCGATTTTAACCTTGTTTCAATAACCCTAACACTAATTGGATAAACAATAACTGGTTTAATCGAATTGCATAATCTAGGGTTTATGTGTATTTGGGGTTAATCTGGTATGTTGTTTTAAACTATATATCTGGTACAATAAACAACTGACACCCTAGCGTGGATGGCTAGGGTGTGTGCGTTCAACTCTTTGAACCGGCCAGGGGCGCGGGTTCGAGTCCCCCTGGACGTGGTTTGGTCTTTTATTTTTGTTTCTTTTGTTATAAATGTTTTAATGATATTATAAATTGTTATAAATAATATTTAATATAAAATACACGTTATTTTACTTAACTGACCTCATTATGATAGCGTGTCTTACCAGTTAATCTCGCGTACTAGTTAGTGTATATATATATATATATAAATTATACATAATATATATGTACCATTCTTTAAACAAAAATTTGTAACAATCGTATTTTATACATATTAATCATATTTATAAATATTAGATTTTCATTAAATAGAATGGTAAATATATATTTTAAACGGTTGTCTTAAATTAATTAATATATTACCAGTTATATTTATATATGTACGCAATTATAATTGTATTATATTTAATTTAAATATTATTTAAATAATAATATAATTATTCTAACTCGTGCTTATTTATATTTAAGCTAATATAATAATGTTATCGCAATATCAGTCATATTAGAAAGGCATCGATCAATTAATAAACTTTCGAATCCAAAACATAATTCAATTCCCATCAAATCTTAATTTATTAAAATCATGTTACATCCTTATAATTAATCTTATTACCATTATTAAACAAGGAATCCTTGACGGTATATCCTGAAAGGTTCACCTCTCTCACATCATCACTTATATTTCGTTCATCCGATCAGGTGAGTAATCACTCTCCCTTTTAACTCAATCTTAACCGTTTTGTGGACTTATGCGTATTTACAATATTTATCTATTATCTAGTATTCAAAATGCAACTGTTCAATCCTTGTGTGTATATCAGTTTATGGCTAACTTGCTATTTGCTTACTTGCTTTATTTGAACCGCATTCGGAGAGGTCCAACATATTCTTAGTCTAGTATGATCATACGACCGTCGTAGTGGCCGGCGTCCGACGCATTGACAATGGTTTCACCGACACCCTCCTTTTTGGTAACCAATGCCCATTAACATGGCAACGGTTTAGCCCTTTCTTTATGTTTGATTGTTTGTGTATGTGCTATGGTTTAACTGTTTATCTCACAGGAACAGTTTGTATCTTTCTTTTATATATTATATATACTATTACTGTTGTGTCTTAAACTGGTGTTCTACTCACTCAACATGTGTTGTTGACAAAAAATATATTTTATACGCATTTGTAGGTTATCAGCTTGGTTGTTTAGCAAGATGAAGATCACGTAGAGATGCTTTTTAGGATACAAATTTAATTAATCATTGTTGTAATTTTGTGATACTTGATGTACTTAACTGTAATTGTTTTATTTGAAATTATTAAATATATATTGAAACTTAAATGTTGTATGATAGTAACCTTGTGAGCTATGACAATCAGTTCGCGCCCTGGCATTTCCGCCGTAGGTTGGGGTGTGACAGATTGGTATCAGAGCCGAAGGATTAAGATAGGTCATTAGTGGTGCCTTAGTAACATGCTTAGGAACCCTATACGTGCTTATTTGTTTACCTGATGTGTTCTTTTTGATTGTTTACAGCTTACGAAATTTCTTGTTAGATTAAATACTTATTTAACTACTTAGTTAATTGTTTACTTTATTGTCATGCACACACAACTCCGAAGCTATGCTTCACTCTCAAAATATTTTATTGCTCCGAGACTATGTCTCATTCTTAAAATATATTTTATAACTCTGAGGCTATGCCTCAACCTCAGAATATTTCTATTTAAGTTTATTAAATTGACTTTTATTGTCGGAAACTTTCTTGAGAATTTCTTAGCTTTGTATTTGCTTTTTTTTGTTTAGAACTACGGAGTGTGACAAGATTCCCTGCCATTGTGGGAATTGTCAGGTGACCGACACTTTAAGCGTTTAACGTAACCGGGTAAACAGTTACACCCTTTTATTGTGTTTTATTATTTTTAAAATGTCTAGGCGGGTGTAAAACCCATGGGACACCATGGACACGCCGGCTGTACATTTGCACAATTTGTTATATTTGCGATATTTTGTTGGAACATTATCATCCGTGGTGATACACTAGATGTTTCAACTATTTATGCTTGAGTTCGTTTATTCGTTATTTAGTTTGGTCGGTCAAATCGCCATGTAACACTCATGGGCCGACAAACTTAATTGATTCGTTAATGCGTTAAGTGAGTTGGGTCATTCAAATTGCCATGTAACACTCATGGGAGGGCAACTCACTCATTTGTTTTGGTTTTGGTATGCTAATAAGTTGGGGAGACAAAACGTCATGGAAAGCTCATGGGAAACTCAACACTTCGAAGAACATTCGTTAATTGTTTTATTTGTTTAATTTTATACGAAACAATTAATGATTTGATTTAACTATTCAATCCTATTATTCTATTATTAAATTATTCAATTCCTTATTTACTAGATCATTTTTGAATCAAGATTTAGTGATTCGATCTACTCATACACTCAAAACATTTTTATTCCTTGATCAGATACAAATTCTTTGTTTATCTGGATTCGGTTATCACGAGCCAAACAAAACAATTTACACTCATTCAGTTTCACCTATTCATCTTATCACATTATTATAATATCAATACCTCAATAAATTTAAATATTATCGCACAATTTAAGAATCAAATGGCTTTCTTATACTCATGGTATCACATGTATAACTTATTAAACATATTTCAAGCATTCAACCTCAAATTCTAATTTGTGAAAAACATATTAAACATTTATAAAACTTTTCTCTCATCAAATAAACTCATTGATTATCAATTTAAATTCTAACTTATCCTTAAGTTGTGAATGAACATCAACATAACATATTTAAGTTTCGTTTTACACAATAACTCATATGAAATCTACACAACTATCCAACCTTCTCATTAAATCACATATTTATTAATCAAAGAATGTTTTTTCAACATCAAACAACATCAATCATTTATTTTATATAACCACTTCACGGCCACATGTTAGTCAAGTAGATAGCTCCTGCGATCTCTAAAATACCAACTCAATTTTCAAAACATAAATGCAATCTTGTTCATTAAATTTTTCGCTAATATATTCAATTCATTTACCCCTACTCATTCTCATAACAAACGCAAGTTTAAACATCAACTACATACTGTCAATCAAAATTAACAATCAATCTCAACAAAATCATAGCGTCTCAAACAAGACACGTTACGTCAGATTCCACTTGTTACGCTTCACTTGCAACTATCACTATTCAATTTAATCCAATCCTCATATTGTTTTGTACCCGATGTAATCGTTCGGTTATCTTGTTCATACTTGCCACGTACTACAAGACATCCCAAAACGGTCTATGCCGTCGACTTAGCTTTATACACCTGTTGTGCATGCCTTCTACAATTATGGAGACCCTAATCACCTACGCAATGCATTGTTCTTTACTCCTTCACGCCGAGATTAAATTATACCAGCACCGTACCATACTACCCATGCTCATTTAGCTTAAACCTACCAACCCTATGTCTCTCAGGCTTTCTTCATGTAACAAAGTCGTTCTCGCTTATTCGATTCTAGACCCGCAAGACTTAATTTCATCAAGCTTACCTTGGTTAAACATAGTTTTCACAAACCTATTCGAGGTGCCCCAAATCATTCGATCTCAATTATTTAAGTTTTCATAAGCTCAATTAACAAATGTGTTTTGAATTAAACCAATCGTAGTTATGTTTTCACAAAGAATAATTTTATCGACTTCATCATTTTCGTATAAATGTATTTTGTATTCAATTATACCTTAAACGATTATTTGTCTAAATTAGTTATTTTGGAACAAACTCAACTTGGAAAATCCATCATTTTAAGTATTTTTTTTTCGCATACAATGAAATTTTTTATATCTTCCCAAAGATCAATATCGTTGGTTGCCGTACTTATCTATCTGCCTGGTTTTTATCTAATAAAAAAAATCTTAGGAATTGATTCGTTAACATTACGCCAATTAATCAAAATATTTAGATTCTCATAAACTGAAACAATTCTTTAATTTTAAAAGACAAAATTTCGACAGTCAGTTATTAATCGATCATATTATTTAAATTGTCTTTCCTCATTTATTTTGTTATTTCAAATTATTGAAAGCGTGTCAATTTCTACTCTCAACTTTGATTTTTAACATTTTTGTGCGTCGTGTATTCATTGATCTCATGCATTACAATTTACCTTTCATCTCATAAATTTTCAACGTTGAAATTGAACTGTTAGAGTTCTATTATTAAGTGAACTTGTCATTATTTAAAAAAAATTATTTCTGATATGGAATTTTATTTTTCCATTATTTAAGTTAATGAATTCCCATGGTGATTTAATTGGAATTTTATTATTAATTTTCACTATTATCTAATGACATTTGCATGATTGTTGTCGTTAACCTGCGGTGGATCATGGGTACCTCAACAATCCATTTTCATTCTTGTTAGATTTAGTTATTTAGTTGGAATCGCACGGTGGTTCGTAGATATTTCTGCCCCTTACTTCAACTTTTTAATACGTCTTGGGAATTTTAAATGTTTTGATGATTTCTTCAGTTTCTGTTGGAATAGTCATGGTGGTTCATGCATTTTCAGCTCCGCTTTTTCTTCTATTTAATTATATTATTTCTCAACTCGTCTCTATTTTTCATTATTACTTTAATATTCATTATTCATTTAATCTTTCATGATAAACTATGAATATTACAACTTCTTTATTTTAATTTTAACGATGCTATGAGATAGGAAAATCCCTTGTAATTTGGAGATATTCCAATGACCCGCTTTATACTATATCTAATTTTAAAGATGTAATTGGAATAGGATTATCTCGGTGATTCGTGAATATCCGCTTCCCAATTTCATCTATTTACAGTTTGTTTGTATACATAAATATTTGCATTAATATTTTTGCATTCTCAATTACTACTACTAGTACTTTAATATTATAATTTACCTCATCTTAAATACACAATTGCGATATTTCAATGTTGTATAAAGTCCTCTTTAAATTTCAGGAGTTTCTCATTTAACTAAACTAAATCCCTTAAAGTCTTCGTTTAATCTTGTTCAAATTTGTACTCATGGTCTTATGAATTCTACCTCGAATGT